>NC_092044.1:42329559-42630312 GCF_003086295.3 Arachis hypogaea
AATTGAATAGATGGTAAAATCTCGACTCAGGTGGTTTGGACATGTGGAGAGAAGATCGATAGAGCATGCATCTGGCTCAAACCCAAGATCATACACAAGGTGGTCAAAAGAAATCTATGTAAACATTATACATGATAGGACACAATAACGTCATTTGATCTATGTAATCGTCCCACCTAGTGTGATAACACTTTATTGTATAGTGAAGAGAGTAGTTAGACACTGTTGGAACTACCAACTGTAGAGAGAGTTTCCTCTCCTGAACTAACAGACATAACAAATTTGTTGACTAACTGAAAAACTAACTAACCACTAGTATTTATAGGCAGCAACTAGGACCAGCACTACTGCTCTAAAACTTGCTAAACTAGCTTAAAAAGAACAACAGCCATCCAGCAGCAATTAGGGATTAAGCAGTGAAAATATAGCCAGTCAACTCCTTATCTCCTTTATGGGAATAGCATGATCATGCGATCAATACGGCAGTAAACCTGGTAGTGGTTGAAAGACTACCTCATAGCGTCCAACACCGTGTGCACACTTGTGAGCATATCCGAGTGTAAACTTAACCCACCATCGCACAACCCAGGTCGCCTTTCAAGGTTAAAGCCTCCCCATCCTCGAGTATCTCGATCCAAGAGTCCTTAAACTTGCCCGAATGACCCCGAGCTTATCTAACAATGCCAGCCCCAAGACAAACTCAGCCACATCGATGGGAAAAAGTAGAAATCCTCTGTTATGGAAGCTCAATGTGACCCCCTTGCATCTGCCCTGTCCCCCCCCCCAATTTCGCCGGTCAGCCACCCTCACTTGGAACTTAGGCTTAGTGTCCACGAGCAGCCCCAACTCCGCTGCCATTTCTGGTGCTACAAAGTTATCCGAAGCGGCACAATCGACCAGCATCTCAACAACTTCCCTTCACCTCGGCCCACGCCTTGAACGACCTATGGTGGCATCGGAGCACGAAAGTTTGAGCTCCAACTGCTCCATTGCTTCTGGAACAGCTTTGTGCCCAACCAATTCCCTTCCTTAGCCTCAGGTTCCACAATCAGCAGCTTGAATTCCTTGTTCTTGCACACATTCTCCTGAGTACGGTTCATCACATTCACCCGCACACATTTAGCTTTGTACTCTTCATTGCTAAGGTGCCACACTCCCCTCCATTTCGCCGGCTCCACCACTGACTCTGCACCCTTACTTGCTGGACCTGTTGCTGCTTCTGCGAGTGCCGGCTTGTTAGTTATGAAGCTCTGAGTCATAGGCTTGCCCCAGTGCCATGTTACGGTTCTCCACTTTCTCGCCAACTCCATCAATTCATCCACGGTTGGAACGAGAACAGCCTACATTCCTCACTCCCGTCAGGCTTCAATCATTCAAGAACAAGTCAATCAATAATTCTGGAGCCAAACCTCGCAGAGGATGCACGTGCATCACAAACTGATCAACATAGTCCTGCATGATGCCTGTTTGTCGCAGCCTCAACAGCGATTGATAGGGACTCTGCAACCACTCAGGTTGGAAGTGACGCAGTAGCACCATGCGGAAGGGCTGCCACTGCAGCATCGGTGTGGTAGCTTCCCACCACCGAACCACGCAAACGTGCAGCCTTCCATGGCAAACGTCACCACCGCGAGCCACTCCTCCTCCGGCACCGCTCTTAGCAAAAAACTGCTCCATACGCCCGATCCAAATCATCGCGTCCTTACCGCAAAAAATCGGGAGTTCAAGTTTCCTCCACTGCTCCAGCATGCTTCTACTCCCCTACAGGCCACCAGCGACCTGGTGCAACACCGGAGAACTCTGCTCATGACAGACCAGAGCGCTCTGCTCCATGGAATCGACTCGCGCATCGACTCGCGCATCGATCCGCTGCAAAATCTCCTGCAACACATGGCACAGATCCTCAAAGCGATGAAATCGCAATTCCATCACATCCAATCTCCCTTCCATTTTCCGCGATGGTGGTTGTACCATTCACCACAATCTTCCAGGATCCATGGACTTCTGATACCAGTTGATAGGATCAGGGATCCAGTAGAATTAGGCGATTTTATTGATGAACTAGGGATTGCAAATCACAATCCCTAATTGGTATATACTGGTGGAACTACCAACTGTGTAGAGAGTTTTCCTCTCCTGAACTAACAGACTTAACAGATTTTTTTACTAACTAAAAAACTAACTAACCACTAGTATTTATAGGAAGTAGCTAGGACTAGCACTACTGCTCTAAAACTTGCTAAACCAGCTTAAAAATAACAACAAACAGCCAGCCAGCAGCAATTAGGAATTAAGCAGTGAAATCAGCCAGTCAAGTCCTTGTGTTTTCTCTTGTAAACTAAGATCAGAACATTATAACAGGATAATCCTCTTCACATATAATGGATGTTACGAGAATTTTTCAGTTCAGGAAAAAGACAAAAAAAGCGAGAATGGAGTAATTAAATAAAATATTAAAATACCTCTGGTCTCTCATCAGCCCCAAGGTTTTGAAGTAACGAGAAAACAGAGAAAAGGAGCCTCTCACAATCAATATCATCTATATATGAAGCGTGTTCTCTCACATTATAAGAAATACTATGAGTTTCACCCTCCATCTTTTCACTGTCTACCTGCTTAACTATGGAACCAACACCTGAAAGGTTAAAAATATTATGAGAAACTACCATAATTTCAGAATAACAGCAGTTTCATCTAGACAACAGATATGGACCTGTTTCAATTTCTTCTAAAGGTCCATTGACAAGGCCCTTTGCAATGAAATCAGTCATAGTCCACAGAAGGCCAACGGCAGTCAAGCTTATATTCAATTCTGTCTTCTGAGCACTGTATGCTCCAGTCACATCAATACACCTGTTAGCCATGAAATAATGCACATAAGGCAATCAGGAAAGAGAAAACAATTAAAAAATGATATACAAATTTACTTGCATGAATGTAGCATGCAGGTGAGCAACATGGAAAGTAGAATCTCAAATAAGCCACTATTTGGCCTCCCAAAATATTCAGATTTTGACAAAAATTACCCCCAAAAGAAAAAAATAACGTCATGATCTCCTCAAACTTAAATGCACCAAATATAAGGAAACATACTCTAAAAAAGACATTAGAGATCGGATTCTGACGCAGTTCTTGCAAGCATGCTTAGAAAAATGAGGATTTCCATCCTTCAAATTTGCTGAATTTAGTACAAATGTGTTATTTTATGGCGAATTTCTTTTTCCTATGTGGATGGTAGAAAATTAAAAGAAAATGGAAAAAGATCTAGAGATCAAATTTTGGCTCTTCTTTTCCAATACACTTTTTAAATAATTATCCAACTTTCCTACAAAAAATTGGATCAAATGCACAATTGTTTGTAACTTATGAAAAAAATAAAAATAAAAAAGAAATGGTGCACTTTGTCAAATAGAGTTATTCATTAGGGAGCCAGAGTGTCATTTATTTCTTTCGGTGGTCATTTTGTCAGAAATTGTATCGTTTTGGGGCCAAAATCGTGGTTTATTCTAGAAACTCACACTTGAAGGCATTCTGCAGGTAAGGTGGAGAGTCCATCATTCATTATCACCCGTAGATTCTACACCCAAAAGAAAAAAGGAAAGGAAAAAAAGAGAAGAAAATTAGTAATTTTTTAATAATAATGTTGCAGAGGTAATAACAAAAACTAAATGGGGCATGTACCTGCCCCCATGGATACTCAATGTACACTTTTTAAGTGTAATTTATGTATGGTTTATTGGTTTTCAAAAAAGTGAGTAAACAGAACATATCTACAAAAATTAGAAATGTCCACCATGTAAATCATTCTTGTCTTTACTGACCTGGAAACCAAGAGTAACAAGGTCTTTCTCTGAAGCATCAGCTACATACCTTATATAACAACACAAAACAACAGATATTAACTATAGGATTACCCAAGGATAGATTCATAGAGCAAATGGAAAGATGGCAAACCTCAACATTTCTAGTATATTAGACCAGCTGTAATGAAGTTTTTCTCCATGTCTCTGTAAGAATTTTATGGATATCATGTAAAGACACTAAGAATAATGGAATAAATGAGACAATTTAACTTTGAAAATCAAAAGCATTACCTCTAAGACATGCAAAAGAATTTTCAAAGACCCAACACGAACATCTACGCTTTGAGTAGAAAAATAAAGAACCTTTAGAGGAGATACGACTGAAATTTCCAGAGACCTCAACCTATCAAGAGTGACTTCCATCTGAAATCAAGAGACACTTCAAACTTATCACGAGATCCTCATTTAAATAAAATATCAGGTAGCCAGATATAAAACTTTTAGAAAGCCTCACTTTCTCAGGATTTTCAAGAGATTTGGATTGTTTGTAGTCATGGAATTGGTCAGAACCTAACACAGCAGATATTGATTGATCAAGTGCATCAAGTGCCATATTTTTCAAATGTGGATTAGGATTATCAGCAAGCTGGAAAAACACACAAAAAAAAAGAAAAAAAATCTACAGAGGTAAGAATGAATTAATATTAACATACAAACTAAATCCAAACACAAAAGAGAGAAGGGGGGGGGTTGTTGAGGAGATAAATAACCTCAAGAAAGTGACTAATAACTTGATCCCAAAACGGTTCCACTCCTGCAGTGAGAACAGTAAACAATCCAATAAAGTGAACAAGGTCTATATATCACAAGTATCTTTGCTTGAAGAATAAAGGGCATGGAATCAACACTTAATGACATTATATAAAAGATAATTTAGAATAAATGGTTACTGAAGTTACATACTGTGAGCATTATTCACAATGATGGATATTATTCTCTCCACTGAAAAGCTTATGCTTCCAATTTTTTGACTTGCAGTTGGTCCCAAAACACTTGAAGCAGACATGCATTGATGTGAAAGTTGACATAAAGCAGAGAGGAGGGACTTCACAGCAGAAATATGCATCAAAGCAGAACTCTCAAAAAGCTTCAGAAAAGAAGTCAAAATATGAAGATATTGAGTAAGACAAAAAGACCCAAGTATTCAAAAACGAATAAATGGACAAAGAAACAAAGTTAATTCTGTTAGCAAGAAAATCAAGTTTTCATTCTCAAAGTTGAAAGTTAAAAAGCATTTCTATGAAAATGGACATGGTTATGACGAGGAAAACATTTTTGCAGGACTTTTAAGATGACAACCCTACAAGCACTCCAAGAAGAGGAAGAATATTATTAAACAACTTCAGGGTCGTTCATAATCATCCTAAGCTGAGCTTAGTTAGACTGTATAGATAGTTTACTGTTCCATAATAATCTATACTTGGTTGCCCGCTAAGCGAGTGTTTTTTACTTGCCAACTATACAAGCCGCAGCCTACTTGTTACTAATGATACAAAATCATTTCCCTAGCCTTCTCCCTCTAGTTTCAGTTTTTCTCACTCTCCTCTGACTGGACCCTGTAAGGTTTAGTGGGTCGCCATTTCTTTTCCATGCCCACCAACTTATAGAGTAAGCTGAGGAGAGGTTCTAAAAGAGTCTAGAGAAGTCTAGAAAGATCAGAATCTGTTAGAGCTTTAAGTGTGCATAATTAACTTAGTGTAAAATGCAAGCATAACCCTCCTTGTCCTAGCTCTATATATAAAGCTATAAGTTTGAGCATTAATATACGCATAATAATACAACACTCACTCTCATTCTCTCTCAACCTCTCTTCTCTTCTCATTCTCTTTCCTTCATCAAACTCTATCACCAACCAACAAAAATT
This sequence comes from Arachis hypogaea, assembly GCF_003086295.3. Classification (NCBI taxonomy): domain Eukaryota; kingdom Viridiplantae; phylum Streptophyta; class Magnoliopsida; order Fabales; family Fabaceae; genus Arachis; species Arachis hypogaea. The sequence continues at coordinate 42,335,287 of NC_092044.1, forward strand.
AAAGCTGGTTCGCTCACCTGAGAATTTAAGGAAGAGAGTATATTGAAGTCACTGTATTGGGCTGACAGCTCTCTTGTAAACTTTTGGACAGGAGTAGAAACCTCCTGCAGATTTAACAGTCATGAATTTCTACAGAGTTTTGAACACACACCCCCCGGACACACACACACCCGGGAAAAAAACAAAAGAAAGAAAAACAAGTAAAAAAACAAAAAGGAACCAACAACTCATGAAGCAAATGAAATTTAATTCGACAAACAGTTTCTTGATTAGGAAAACCTTTTTTCTTCCTTTTATTTTATTATCCTCTATATTATCCTCTATATTGCATCGAAAAGAAAGAGTTACAAATAGAAAATAAGTTAAAGCATAAAACAAACATGAAAAAGAGAGAAAATAAATGATAAAAAGCTTTCCAGTCCCTCTACAATACTCGTTGGAGTCAGAGAAATCCCATAGAAAAAGCCACAAGCTTTGCACCAAATTCACATCACATCCTACTTAAGTGAAGTATGATAAAGACATCTCTTTGAAAATCCAAGAGTTCTTCTGCATAGTTTGCAATTTTGCATATTGCAACCGGAAAAAAAAACATGGCCTCTAAAGTGTACAATATGCAAGGATAAGAAAAGTTCATTAGCAGAGGCAAAAATAAGAAACAGAATAGCCAATCAACCAACAAAAACCAATAAAGCCATGCAGTTCATGTGTGTAGACAAAACATTATGATCAAGTGGTATTGAGACGCCAAAATGACGGTATTGCCCAATACAACAAATAAAAGAACAAATATTAGAGTCATTCAATGATTTATTGCACATGATATTGATCAGTAAATAAAATTACCTGGGCAGTGGCATGTGGGGAATTAATCGCTCGATCTAAAGCCGCTAGAGTTTCCAACACCTGTAATTATTCATAATGACAACTGATCAGAGAAAGAAATTCCAACCTACTAACAGATGACAAGAGATAGTATAAGAACCTACCAAAACCCATGATGGGCCCAAAACATTATGCAGTCGGTGAGCAATGTTGAAGAGAGTTCTCAAAGCCTAGTTCACAAGATCAATCCCAGTGAAATTGAGAGCCATAGGTATGTTTAAACTTTAAAATGTACAAACTGCCAAACAAAGAACTAGGATGACAACCTGTACATTCTTGGGAGTAAGCACTATGCTTTCCCTCTGTTCAACTGATAGTTCGGACCGTTTTGATGCCGGAGATGGCAAAGCACTGCTAAATATCAAACTTTAGCCGGAATCATAATAATCCAAGCAGAAAGAAATATATCAACAGTTTGAACACCAGACCTCTTTCTTTCTGTTTCAGCTGGAAAATTGATAGTAAACTTGCAAAGGGATGCAAGAAATGAGTTTAAGGGCTCTACAGCTCGGAGAATCCCACAAGCCTGTAGAATCATGTCAACCATCATCTCTTTTTTACTATATATATATATATATATATATATATATATATATTGACTTGACTTCACATATCACTCAAATAAATTACCAGAACTAAGATAATGGCCAAAGCTGAGTTACCTGAGTAAATGCCTGATATCCCTTTAATATTTCCAATACAATAGCCTCTCCTTGTGACCTTCATAATAACCACAAGTGATATGATATGGGATATCTCAAAAGGCTAGATTTAACCAATAGTATCTTTTCTTTATCCAATAAAAATATTATTAAGATGTAGAAATATGACATAAGGTTGTCCTCACAATGAAGTCTATCTTGGTGATTGGTGTCTTGGCACTAACATAACATTTTTTCCCTACAATTTAGCTTGCAAGATCAATACAATAATTTTGACTACTAACAGGTTGGAATCCAACAAAGTTTCATTCTGTAATAGGTTCTATTATTTAATGATGTAGGATATACAGCTTCAATTGTTATCTATACAAAATGCATGTTTGAAAACAAACCTTGATAGAATAAGGGACAATGCATCAAGTATTGTCAACCACAGTGAGTCAACCATTGAAATGCAGAGAACTGCAGTTTTACCAGTCCACTTTGCTGGTGGGTCACTGTCACATCTAGGGGACTCAAGCTGTTTACACATAGAGAAAGCAAGTTGTTAATCAACATAACATAAATGAAGTAGAAAATGGAAAAAAAAAATCAGCAGAGAGATATTACCTCCCCAACATCCATGGCTTCATCAGTTAACGTTGCAACAGTGAAGACGACCCCTAGTAGGCCTTCTACTGCTAAAGTTATGGCATGTGCTTCACTGGCAACTAAGACTGCAGCATTGGAAGCATCATTATCGAGACTCCATTCAATCCCTACAGAAAGAACATCTAGAATGTTAAGCATAAAAGAACAACTATGTATTGTAACACATTACTGCAGTTTTAATGAACTTAAACAGGTCCAAGTCATAGGACATAATAGTAGAATATAACAAACAACCAATATCGTCAAACAAATCATCCCATACATGTTATTTATTCTACAGTGTTCCCCTGGCAAATTCAAATTCCCGATATGAAACAGTAGCCAGTTGGTAGAATATAACATTATTCACATCAATTCAAATTTTAATAAAAATCCAAATAAAATCTAAAATTTAAAGCCATATAATTTTCAAGATTGTTACAGGTATAAAACCAATTTCAGACAGTGGCAAACAGAAAAATCGTTATCTTTCCCAGATAACAGATGAACTTTTATTAATGAGGACTGGATAATTGTACAATAATGCTGGACAAGACATCCTCAATACTGAAAACAAGAATCAGCAAAAGAAGCAAAGCTTTCCAACCTCTCAGCATATTTGAGGGAAAACCCTCTCTACATAAATGATATGGTTTGCACGGGCAACACCTAATCCTATCCCACAAGATGTTCTTTGCACCAAGAGAGCATTGGGCTACCAAATGGGTTTATCAAAGCAAAAATGTTCAAAGAATGAATTCGGAAATGAAAGTAAGATTTGCAAGAAAAGATATAGAGGAATAAAGAGGCCAAGATCTTTTAATTGTACAAGCCGTCAAATTGACAGAATCAAGGAGATCCCAAAGGATTACTAAATCTAGAGCGTCTCTATCATTTAGATTGCTAAATTTGGGAAGTCCCAATAGTAAATGGAGGCACCATGATATATTCTTTTTTTTTTTTTCCCTATCACTTTTTACGCTTCTCCCCTTATTAAAATAAAAATTCTTCCTTGATCAATTTCTTTTTAATAAAGAAAAAGTAAAAAGAAAAAAAGAGCTCAAAGAATTTTTTTGGCATCAAAGAGCCATGTACATAGGTATTACGCAAGCACAGAAGAATAGTATTGAATTCCTAAACATGAAAGAAGAATAAGCGCAGCACTACCTCTCGATTAAACTAACTGCTTATATTTACGGGAAAACTACAGCTTAATCCCTGAAATTTTCATGATGTAACAATCTAGTCAATCAAAAAGAATATTAGTCTCTGATTTTACCACGGTTATAACAAGTTAGTACCTTATCCATTGAAAAGCAATAGAGATGATCATCATCTGTTAGTCATATGGATCATTATATGATGACCTGGATGTGTTTACCTCCGCACAACACACCTAAACACAATGTTAAAATAATCATCTCTTTGCAGAACATTTAAATTACATATCTACAAACACATTTGTAGAAAACACTGTGTGTTGCCTGGTGCTAAACCCATTGAGAAGGTTTCTAAGCAGTTAGCAATTTATAAAGGGACCTATTTCTCTTTAGGTGGTCGCATCAATCTCATCCAGTCTTGCATCTCAAGTATTCCTATTTATTTCTTGTTGTTCCATATTCCAGTTGGAGAGGCAAACACCATTGAAAAAATTGTGAGGCACTTCCTTTTATGTGGTCCTAAAAAGAAAGAAGGCTTGGGTCTTGGCAATATTGTGTCTAAAGTACATTACTTTGGTGGCAAAATGGCTATGATGTTTTCCATTAGAATCCCAATCTCTTTGAAATCAAGTTATCAAAAGCAAATATGGTATGGACAGGAATGGGTGGGATGCTAATTCTCCTACTCGTGCTAATACACTAATTTCAAACCCTAGGTGATGGATCTCATTTCAACTTTTGGAAGGACCACTAGATAGGAGATACCTCCTTAAACCTAGCCTTTCGTTGTCTACATGATCTATCCACCTTCCATAATTCTCCTGTTAAATCCTGGATCCTCTTTCTCTTTGGACTTACATTTCTTTCTTAACCTTAATGATAGGGAATCCTCTGAACTTCTTGATTTGCTTAGGTCTCCTTGATGCCATTTCTTTGTGACACCTCTAACCTCGAGAAAAGGATATGATCTCTTCACTCCTCTGGTAGTTTGTTGTAAATCCTTCTTCTTACTCATTCCTCCAACACAACTTACTAGACAAACCCATTTGCAAGTCCAAAGCTCCCTCTAAAGTCAAATTTTTTATATCGAAAGTTATGCTTAACAAAATTAAGACCCATGACTTGTTGCAGGTTCGAAGGTCACAGAAGGGTATCTCCCCCATTGAGTGTGTTATGTGTGGAGCAAATTCATAGTCAAATTTACATTTGTTTTAGCATTGCCTCATGGCTTTTTTTTTATGGAACAAATTGTTTAGCAACTTTGCCAAATGTTGGGTGTACCTGCAACCCTGGACCAATTTCTGTTGACTACCTTTGTTCGGTTTGGTAGTAGGAAAGAGGCAAAAGTTTTGTGGCATTGTGCAGATTTTACCACTTTGTACTCTTTGGTTGGAGCATAACGCATTTACCTTCAATGACAAATCTTTCGGTAAGCAAGTTTTATGGGATAGGATTAAATGCCTAGCATCTATTTGGCGTAAAGCTCATGATTTGTATAGGAGACTTTTCACTGTTGAAATTTATTCACTTTTCATATAATCATTTTTACCTTCCTTCTTTTTACGTAGTCACTTTTGTTTATTATCTTTAGTCTTTTTTAGCATATATTTAAATCCTATAGTGCAGGAATGACACGATTAGATGCAATGCAAATGTGTATAAAATATTTCAATAACTGAAAATAACATCCAATTTTCTAATTTTATTTTTCATGAATCATGACACCATATATTTTCAACGTTATTATTATAACTAAATAATATTAAAAAATGTAAATTGTTGAAAGGAAAAATAAGTGATATATAGCTAACAAAGTCAATATATAACTAATGATCACAACTAGATAAAAAAAAAAAACTAAGAAAAAACTGTAAGAACATCATACGTTCTAATGCTATAGGAAGTTCATCACCTAATACATAATGAGCCAATTGTTTTTCTAAATAAGAAAAAGAAATGTGACCATCAAAAATATTTATGCAAAATATTAGTAAGAATGGAAGAGAAAGAGTGCGAGACATGAAATTATGTAGGAGGAGACAAAGAAGTGGTGTGAAGTAGATGTTGATTTATACAGTAAATATGAGTTGAAGTGAGCATTAAACGGGGAGAATGAATTAGGTTTTATTAATCAATTTATACATATTAAAAAGAAATAACAACAATATTAAAAGCATAGAGTAGCCTACATAGAAGTAAAGAACAAGAGGAGCTAAACGGTGAAGTTAAACGCCACATAGGAATCATAGAAAGTGATATATATATATATATATATATATATATATATATATAACAATTTCACTAAAATGCTTATTTGATATGTTAGAAGCTATCCAAGATGTCAAGACTTTATCATGTCATAGTCATTACTTGGTTTTTTTTTATATTACAAATAGATAAATAGATTTTCCTAAAATGAAATTTGCTCTCCAAAACAGACATGTAATGTTGGAACCTCGACCATTGATGTGAACTAACATTCTTTATAATATAATTTTTTTTAGGAGTAGATAATTCAAAGTGGGAAATTAGTTGATTGTATAGATGCTATTCTATGTGATAGTATAAATGTAGTTATATAGATAACTGTCCTTTTCTATGTTGTTGCAAACCAAGTTTTATGGTTGACATGACAAACTTATAGAACAAAAGTTTACGTGTCACTCACTCACTACACACTCCTTTGATCTCTTTTTTGATATATTATAAATTTATAATAGATAATAGATTGTTTAAAATTATGAAAAAATCTGACCTCAATATGAAGCCGTGGCTGGTGGATAAAAAAAGGGACTAAAAGCAATTATTTAACTTTGTACGAAAGAGATAGATATCAAAGTAATTGCACAACCTAAATACGAATATCAATACCTTTGGCTTTGCTACTAAACATCCCTGCAACAGCTGCCAGGCTCTCCTCACTTGATTCTTGAACCTAGAGAATGCATCTAAAGTTTCTTCAATACATACAATTTATAATCAATGCAGAAAAAGGACAGAAAACAACCCTAGCTAACAGTCTTCACAATAGCATATGTATGATATATAAAAAGGCTGGACGAAAGTATGCAGTAGCAACAATGAGAGTAAATTCCCCCTTTTTCTGGGCACCATTGAAAGCAAAACAAAGTGAGTCATTCCTTGGTACCCTGCCATTAAATGCATGACTGAAAAATTGGATGAAACCATTGTCAAAATCATACCTGTACACTTGAAACAACTCTAGCAAGAGCTTTGACCATTCCCTCCACAACATTTGTATTTTTTGGGTGCCTATGACAACAATAGATAGCAGCAATGAATACAAAATAATCAACTTGTTTGTGCGTATGCGTGTGTGTGCACTAAAGAACTAAGTGGATAGATTTGATTTAGGTTGCCTTCTAAAAGGTGCATTTGTTTCACCTTTTGAAAAGGGTGATTTTATATTTTGATTATTTTATATTGTTGAAAATAGGTTGTTCAGAGAAGCTATTCTTTTCAGTTTATACCAAAGACTGAAATGGATACTTTTGAGAATCTATTTATTTTAAATAAACTTTCCAAATTATATGAAATGTAATTTTCTTTAGTCAAAATGGTGATTTGTTGTCAAAAATGGCTAAAAGCCTAAAACAAATGTACCCCAGAAAGGGAACCTTAAATCACCATCTGGATGATAGGAAAGCATAACTCTAGATGAAATGATGACATATTGATAGCAAGAACCTTTTCCCAGACATTAGATGCAGAATAATGTAACATAATAACTGATATTTGGATAAATAAGTACACCCCACCACATTGCATCCAACTACTATCATGATTTCTTTTAAGAGATTCTGGTTACATTATTCTAGCTTTCTAGCACGGCTGATTTTATATTTTTGACAATAACATAGACAAGTGGAGGAGAAGGTCCGCAAAGCATCTAGTTAGAAGGGTGAATCAGATGGAAATATACAAGTGGCAAAAGGTAGACGAAGACCTAAACAAACCATAAACGAGGTAATGAAAAGAAGTCAATATGTAAACAGTCTCATTGTAAACATAATATAATATATGATAGGCAGTGTTTGGTTAGTGCCCATGTCCATCAAAGACATGGACACAGTGGCACATTTCCACCGTTTGTTAAGACACGTTTTTTATGAACACTGTGGCACACAAATGCACATAATATACATGTCTTCAGTACCCCTCTTTAAAGCAAAGACATTGAGACACATTCTATAATACACGAATTTTGACACTTTCATCCTTAATTATTTTTCAAGTTGCCAATTTTATCCTCAACCTAACCCCTCTTTTCCCTCTCTCTCTGCTCCTCCCTCCTCCCTTTGCCTTCCTCTACCACTGTCCTCTCCCTCCATCACCAATCATTACACCACCACCGCCACCAACGCCCCAATGCCCTCCTCTCTTCGTCCTCCTCTTCATTCCACCCTTCCTCCCTCTGCTCTCTTTTTCATCTATTTCTACTCCTCCTTCGCAACCCTCCTCCGAAGCCGCCATCATTTTCTGCCTCACCTCCATCTTTCTTCAACTTCATCGAGTCACCTCTGTCACATCTCCATCCCACTTCATCGACATCATCTCCCTTGTGCCAACTCCTTCCCTGCCTCTGTTTTTTTGTATCAGTTTTTTTAAAAAACCAAAAGTTAATTGTTGAACCTTTTACTATGTTTTAGTTTTTTTTTTTTATTTGAATTGTTGAACTGATGATTAAATTGTTGTTGATGATATTGATTTGGAGTGAGGTTGAAAATGGTGCTGAAAATCAATGGTGGTGGTGGTTATAACTGGTGTAAAATAGACATTTGAATTAGACAATTGTGTCTTGTACATCATCACCAAACATGTTAAAAAAATTTGTGTATGTTTATGCCTATGTATATTTGTGTATGTGTTCTTGTGTCTAAAGGACACTAACCAAACACAGCAATAGGGCACAATGGCATCATTTAATCCATGTAGCCGACCTCATCTAGTGAGATAAAGCTTTGTTGTATTTTTGTTGTTTGACAATAACATGGACAACAAGGGTAAGTACTCATCCCTAAAGATACAAGCATTTGATAACCAAAGAATTGAATAAATGTGCAATGCCACATAGGCTTTACATAGTACAAATCACCAACTATGGTTTACTCCCTTTTACAAACCTCCATCAGTTTCTTAAATATATAAACATGCCGTATTAAGTCAAATCTTCGAAAGACTTCCCCATTCTATGTAAATCTAAATTGTTAAAATATCCATTAGTACTGAGTAGTACTGACAAGCAATGACCTATATTGCCAAGGTGCACACAGAACACTACAATGGGATAGAGTAGTTATAAGGCATACTGATGAATCAGTACTACCAACCATTATGGACAATATCATAAAACAAACAAAAGTATTAACTTACATATCAAAATTTTGGAAAAGAATTCGCAAGGTCCGTGCCTCAACACAAAATCCCTACAGTCCATCATTTCTAGTTTTAGATTAAAGATTAACAGATTGAATCAATAACCCATATGAAAGAAAAATGAAAAGAATAACAATGAACATATGGATTACCCTCAAAATCTCAAGAACAAGAATTCGATGCCATAGTGGCAAGTCAAGAAAGGTAACCTTCAATAACATACTGAGAAATACCTGCAAATAAAAAATAAATAAATAAATGAATAATATAGCACCATCAGATTCTGTAGAGAATGGGATGCTATCGATATATTAGGAGGTTCAAACTAAGATCACACAAATTACTCATTGTGAGGCATTAAATTCAAGTGAGGATGTAATTTCAGCCCAAAGACAAGTGCTCTAGATAGGATGCAATGTCAAAGAGTACTCAAAACCAAATTTTTGCCACTTACAACCAGAAGCTTGTTCTACTTTCAGTGCCTGACATCGGTGAAACAATAACATACAGTCCCATATTATAATGCCAACGCCTGGAGGTCTCAAGCCCCAGAAAATGCAGATCAGAACTTTTATAGACCACATGCAGTAGACTATCTTTAAAAATAGAGTTAGGACAGTGAGAAGGAAAGGCTTTCTGGAAATGAAATTATTCCAGGGCTATCATATGTATTGCCTCTTTAGTGTGTGAGGATAAATGAAAAACATAAAATAAAAATTTAAAGTGGCCGCTTATGCAATAGGTTGCTGTCCTGACCGATTAGTGGATTCAGCCTAAAACGTTCATGAAGAGCTCTCTTTAATGGAGAGTTCCAAATAGACTACAATGTCTCAAGGTAAGAGCTATTCTTTGGCCCTTTATCCCCCCAGTCCCAACCAAAATTTTGTTTCCCCTTCCACACTTAGTTCTCTTCCTCATTTAAACCCATTTTTATGAACCCTGCACCCCCTCTTCTTCTCTTTTCCCTTCTTCACCTTAAAAAATTTCAAGTAAGAAACAAGAAAGAATTTTACTGAGGTAAAGAGACAAAATTACAAAAAGTAAGGACGATAAGGAACCCATTAAAAACAAGATTGTTAAGTTACAAAAATGTTTTTTTACTTCTCCTTCACCTCTAAGTAACAAATGTTATCCTGAATTCAGTTTAAAATCTTAACATCGTAAACGGAACCCATTAAAAACAAGATTGTCAAGTTACAATTTTTTTTTAGTTCTCCTTCACCTCTAAGTAATTAATGTTATCCTAAGTTCAGTTTATCATCTTAACATCGTAGAAGGCTGTAGTGACTGTTCCAGAAGTCTACTTAACATTAAAGAATGCTTACATGGAAAAAGGAAAAGAAAACTTACCTCACATTCAGTGATGAGGGAAGAACTATAAAGCCTAATAATATGAGCAACTGAGCGCAAGACCAAACGGCGAAAAATAGGTTCACCGGCTTCTCCTTCCAGCTGTCAACAAGTTAAGGAATTATGACAAAGCAAACCCTATATTGTATGTAAAGTATAAACTCTTATGTAATAAAGAATGTTAATAGTGAAACATAGTCATCTTGTTTAAAAGCATAAATTACCTCTGCATTGGTACGAAGGGAAGTCATCAGGAGTGAACATATCTGCCTTCTTAAAGCCTGAGAAAATTTCAGAAGAAATATAGACATAAAAGAATGAAAAATATGTTTTATATGATTACATTAAAGACCTGAAAGAACGTTAAGAATTGCAATTAAACATGGACACCTGCTCATAGGGTAGTAAGATTCTGAAAACAGCAACATAATTGGACAATATGAACCTGGAAAACATTACATAAGTGTCATAATGAATATTTATTCACAATGCAGACTCGGCATTTTGGTATTGAATAAAACGGAATTCAACAATCCAAACAACACAGTTCTAAAGAACAGGGATAACCAAGTTTATAGAATATGTAAGTCAAATTCTCAATAGCTCAATAAATAATGTATGTGGAAACAAGCGGATGTATATCTATCTAAAAAAGACATTATCAGTTTCATCATAGGAATTCCATGAGTAATGAGTAATGAATTCAAGAAGCACCAATTTCATCATAGACGTTAGCATTATAAGCAAAGAAATTCAATGAGAAATGAAGAGTCATGAGGCATATATAAAAACGGAAAAACAATAAATATTCAACCGATACATTAACGTATTAACTTAAAGTAGTTTAACTTAAAAGTATTTCTTTGTTTCGATTTTACGAAGAAAAAAATTTTAAAAGTAGTGCTTTTCATTGTGAATTGTTTGTGTAATATATAATATTTGATACTTAGGGTAATTTTGATTCAGAAAGAAAAAAAGTGAAGTTAATCAACTTTCTGCCTATAATGAGATTCGCAAGTGTGCACTCAATTTGTACCAATAAAAGCATTTCACTCACCTAATCTCGATATTTGTCAATTTATAAAACAAATCACACATGCTATAAATTTACATCCCCCCAACAAAACGCGGGAAAAAGAAAACATTAAATTGAGGCTTTTAAGCTCTTGTAAGGAGGCAAAGGTAGTTTACTGGCTTTTACCTTTTATCATTTCATGCCATGTTCTGGTATCTTTATTTTGCAAGAAATGCTATAATATGCAGTGATTTTTTTTTTTTTTCTGTTTTTCAATTGTTGACCTTATTTAGGGAAAAATTACTTATTTGTCATGCCTTTGCTTGCTCATGATCTGATCAATGGTGTTTCTTTATCTAACTCTCATATGGATTGTGATGCTTTATTGCATGATTTAACCACATAAAGATTTAGTTGTTAAATTTCGTATTTCTGACTAAAAATGCCTCACACTTCTTTTGTGCTCTTTTCTTCTATTTTAATAAACTTGCTTTTCTGTAAAATTCAACTCACCTGTTACCTCCTCTTCTCTTCCCTTCCCTATGAGTGATGGTTCTCACAATAAATTTTCAGAAAATATTTGGGTTGGTAATGCCTCACTCACCTATCTTACATACTACAACTCTGTGTCACTTATTATCTCTGGATGACATTTGAAGTTTTTCACTTCCATTTTGTTCAAAATTTGCATGATAAAGTGGCTAATGAGCTAGAGTTCTTACTTTATTTAATCATCTTCAACTATGCAAGGACCTAAACACTAAGATTCAGACTCATGACTCCTTTAGTATTTTAATAGTAAATCTTCTTTTCAATTCTTAACCTTGCCTATCATTGAAAATTTTACGTTGAACAAACTTATTTGGAATCTAAATTTCCCTCCATTCATTAAGGTTTTGTTTGGATTGCAATTCTTAATTTGATTAGACCCCATGTTCTGTCCCCTAACAATGGGTGGTTTGGATTCAAATTAGGGGCTTTTTTCTCATAGTACACAGGATCTCTGTGGATTAGGATTTTGGTATTTTGATAGAATCATGGGTTTTCCCTATAGACCTAAATCAGTTTCTTCTCACTAAATTTAGAGGTTTTGGCTCATATAAAAATGCAAAGATTCTATGGCACTCCATGGTTTTTGTAGTTCTGCCGGATATGGTTCAAAAGGAATGCCAGGATCTTTAATGATTCCTTTTCGACTATTGAATTCATTTAATATAGCAGTAATTTCTGGCTTCCCTTGGTGCTCAAAACATGGTCTACTTAAAGGATTCCTTTAGCTGATATTCAAAGGGATTGGCATGCAACGTTACCTAGCTAAGCTTTTTATACTGTAGCTATATCTTATGTATGAATTATTTTCTTTTGTAAATTATGTTGTAATGAGGTTTCTCTTGCTACCAAAAAAGAATTATTTAACCATTGCCATCTGTTTATTCTCAATTTATTCATTCATCCTAAATTTCCAAAGTTGGTGCATTATCAACCAACCTATACTCCATACAAGCACAACATATGAATAAAATCAGAATTAATTAAAAAGAATGATTAGATCAATGAGGAAAATAAAATATTTATAAATTACAGGATGAACTTATGTGCTACAACTAATTATTTTCATGTTACAATTTATCTTGTTTCCAGCTTTTGCTTTACTGACTTGAAAACATGAGCACTTCAATTGTATCACAATATACAAGAAAGATAAAATAGAATAAATAAAGATGCACCAAATTAGTAATCAGTTATTTTCCAACATTTTCCTTATGTAAAAAAATTTTAAAATTGATCAATGTTCACTTAAATTTAAGAGAGTGAATGAAAAGATAGCCAAATCCAGGTATCTCAATCAATATCTCATTGCAAAGAAGAAGTTGAACCACATAAAACAGAAGTTGCAAAAGATTTCGTACTCTATAATATCAAGTGCAAATGTCCTTGGAAGAATGTTAACGCGTAACCACGCTGCCTGATAAACAGAAGAGAGATTGATTTCATTTAGTAAAAAAATGTCATCAACTAATATTAGGATAAAAATGCATTACATATATAAAAACTATAATCTAAAAGGATTCCTAGATTTTCATAAAATAAAATTTCTAGAAGGTGGATCTATTATTACAGAGAAAACAGAGGTTCTATAAGCACATACAGATCCACCTGCGGCAAGAGACGTCAGGTCTTCTAGCAAGCGCAGACCAAGTCTTCCAGTTTCAGTTAAGGTCCCCCTCATTGATGGCGGCCCTCCAGATATTGATTCACAGTCTAATGAGCTGCACAGTGTAGTGAACATGGTATAACACTATAAGTTCAAATCTTGAGAGTAAAGTAATCAACTTGAGACAAACCAACAACCAAGTCTTAAATCAAAGTTGCACTTGCACACCCATATTCATCTGGGAAAATTAAAACAATGGTCTGGAATTATATTAGCACAGGGTGCAACATACTCGGATAGATTGATGCTACGGTTAACATCACCGGTAACTGAACTTGTCCTAGATAGCTGACCTCCAAAACCAAATTTGCCAGCAGGAAGCGACTCTGCCAAAACTACTCGATCAAAAATCAAGGCCACCGCTTGCCTAAAGGTAGCGGCCGCAGTACTGCAAAAATATAACATAAGCACTCATGAGGAACTGATAAAAAAAAATATATTAATATGAACAAAAAGTAGTCAGGGAGAAAAACTTCCTGAATTTTCAACATTATTAGATACCAAAGCACTTATGTGCTCTCTGCAACAATTTAAGCTTTTGAGAGAAAAGATTCATGACAAAATAATAAGAAAAGTAGTTTGTACTTACTTTCGCACACTATCAGAAGATCGAGTGTTTTCAAGAAGCCTGAGACAGATACCAAGAGCTTGGGACATGGTATCCTGAAAATAATTTAAGTATAATATATTTAATAGCTTAGTTTACAAATTTGTTCCCAAACAATAACAATACCAATAATTGAAGGCTTTAAAAATATGTTTTCAATCATTTAAATAAAGGTAATTTCTATTTTATTCTCTAAAAAGGTTTAGCGGAGATTAATATTGACCCCACTGATCTCTTAGACAGAGTATCTCTAGCTGAATGTCATAATATGGAATGGCCCCGGTTTATCTAGGTGTTCCTTTAGGTGGGAATCTGTTAAGTATCTAAGGAAAGTGGGAAACCACACCTTGAAAGCTAGCTAAAGATGGGGGAAGAACCACTCTCCTTATATACAACATCAAGCATCCCATACTACCCGATGTCGGACTTTAAGCACCCCATAATACCCAAGTCCCTAACCATACACCGCCCCTGGAGAGCCGACATCCACGGCAGCTTCACTCTATCGACACTAACCCAGCGGCAGCCACTTTGCTACCGGCTATCCGTATTTAGTATTCACCTTAAACCAGCAAATAGGTAGCCCTTTCCATGGTGCCGACAACCAAGGCTCTGATACCATTGTTACTTATCTAAGGAAAGTGGGAAACCACATCTTAAAAGCTAGCTAAAGAAGGGAGAAGAACCACTCTCCTTATATACAACATCAAGCATCCCATATCACTCTATCACACTAACCCAGCGGCAGCCAGTTTGCTACCGGCTATCAGTATTTAGTACTCACCTTAATCCAGCAAATAGGTAGCCCTTTCCATGGTGCCGACAACCAAGGCTCTGGTACAACATCAAGAACCACTCTCCTTATATACAACATCAAGCATCCCATACTACCCGATGTCGGACTTTAAGCACCCCATAATACCCAAGTCCCTAACCATACACCGCCCCTGGAGAGCCGACATCCACGGCAGCTTCACTCTATCGACACTAACCCAGCGGCAGCCACTTTGCTACCGGCTATCAGTATTTAGTATTCACCTTAAACCAGCAAATAGGTAGCCCTTTCCATGGTGCCGACAACCAAGGCTCTGATACCATTGTTACTTATCTAAGGAAAGTGGGAAACCACATCTTAAAAGCTAGCTAAAGAAGGGGGAAGAACCACTCTCCTTATATACAACATCAAGCATCCCATATCACTCTATCACACTAACCCAGCGGCAGCCAGTTTGCTACCGGCTATCAGTATTTAGTACTCACCTTAATCCAGCAAATAGGTAGCCCTTTCCATGGTGCCGACAACCAAGGCTCTGGTACCATTGTTACATATCTAAGGAAAGCGGGAAACCACATCTTAAAAGCTAGCTAAAGAAGGGGGAAGAACCACTCTCCTTATATACAACATCAAGCATCCCATATCACTCTATCACACTAACCCAGCGGCAGCCAGTTTGCTACCGGCTATCAGTATTTAGTACTCACCTTAATCCAGCAAATAGGTAGCCCTTTCCATGGTGCCGACAACCAAGGCTCTGGTACCATTGTTACTTATCTAAGGAAAGTGGGAAATCACATCTTAAAAGCTAGCTGATAAGGGGGAAGAACCACTTTCCGTATATACAACATCAAGCATCCCATACTACCCAATGTGGGACTTTGAGCACCCCATAATACCCAAGTCCCTAACAGAATCCCACTTCAACATTTTTCGAGATCTTGTTGGGAAGAAGATTTCCAAGTGTTTTCAAGTTTGGAACGGAGCATTTTTTTTCCCCAGGAGAAAGGATCACTCTTATTCAACCTCGCTTATCAAGTATCCCTCTTTATTTCCTATCTTTGTTTCACATACCAAAGGGAGTGGACTGTGGGTAAAACCATTGAGAAAATAATGAGGGATTTCCTTTGTTCTGGTGATTTCGACTCAACACGGGATCATTTGGTGAGTCGGGAGACTTGTTGTCTAGCCAAAAACAAGGAGGATTGAGTCTTGGTAATCTGATATCAAAAAACATTAGTTTCGCAACAAAATGGCTATGGTGCTTTCCCTTAGAACCACATTCTCTTTGGCATAAGGTTATTAAAAGCAAGTATTGCTTGAACGGAAATGGATGGGATGCAAATCTTGCTTCACGTGCTACTCACTCTACCCCATGGAAATTTATTCCTAGTGGTTATGCTACTTTCATACTGTAACAACTGGTACCGGAGAAAAGGAAATTCTCACAAACAGAAACAGTATAGAAGGAAAAGGAAATGAATCAAGATGATTACACTCCTACTGTAGTATTATTAAATAGGAAAATGCAGAAACTCACAAGGAACAGTACGATAGTGATGGCTGAGGTTTGGAAGCCAGCCTCCCTCCTAGCCCTGTTCTATTCTCTCACTCTAATTCCTACCTCCTCTCCCCCCACTGTTACTACTAATACCCCTCTTCTACTCCCTTACCCAATTCAGTTAGCAATTACACTTGCTTCCTGACCCTCCCTCATGCTTCCCTCACTAACTGTGCCAGGTGGCAGGATAGTTACAAAACCCACCCTAGCCCATAGTTCACTCAATTTCAGTTAGGTCCCTAATTTCTAATTAGTTTGGTACATAACAGTTTTACTTTTAGTTGGGAGGATGTCTAATTCTCCACTTCTCTGTAATCAATGCCAAAAACAATTTAGCACATCGCATTTGCTAAATTATATATATATATATATAGTTTTCTAGCACAATATAGCATAATTAATCCATGTACTCAACCCCAGGTAAGTGAAATAACAATAAAGTTTTGTCATTGTGGTTGTTCAAATATATTTCTGATTTTATATTTATTTATGGGTTTAAATTTGTATTTCGTAAAAGAACTTTATTTAGATGAAGAGAAGTATGACATAACATAAGAAATCAACAGAATTTCTTTACAAAATAAAAAAATAACAAGGAATAAATAAACAAAATCAATGAAGTAGAGCTTTCCCACCTTGCAACATATCAAAGAGGGAAATTTCTCTAAAAGGATCATGTGCAATATATAGAATAGAGCCAAACACCTAATCTTATCCTACTATAATGGTACAACACTCCACAAAAAGGGAGCCATATGCTGACATGTATTACTAAAATATCTGCTAAAAGCCAAAAATTTCTACTTATAGTTGAATATCTTAACATCTTAATTACTTAATAATGTACCAATTTGTTGTTGTTGATGATAAAAGTTTTATATTAGCATTACAATTTAAATATGTAATACTGATTTTAGGGTAATAGATAGTAAATATTGTCCTATTCAATTATCTAATGTAACACAACTAAACACCTTAAACTGATCCATAACATGATTTTCTTACTAACATGCATAAGGTTCAATCCCTATAGTAAGGAAATCATCCTTCCTCTCTGAAAGTGTCAACAGTATGACACAGTCCATTTCGCATCATGGTCATTATCTAGATCTATTAGTACCATTAGTATTATCAATCTAGATCGGTACATTAAATTTGAGGGTACAGTCATCGTACCAGCCAACTTCCACCTATAATATAGTTAATAAATGGTAAACACTTATAGTTGATGTGGCTTAAGCTTACCTCATTTTCAGGATGTAAACGTGACTGAAATATTATTGATATTGTTTGAAGGGTCTTGAGCTGAACTCCCTCATCTGCCATCTCAGCATGCTGCAGGAGCCAGGGAACAAAGGAAATAAAGAGAAAGATTAGCAACTTATCAATGCTTTATTTAGCCTTATCACTAGAATGTAACACAACCATCATGCTACAGCTCTTGCACAGACCCAAATTATTTCATTCCATTCATTTCAAAGTAATAAGATGCAGAAGTCGCTATAATCAAATATAAACCTAGGCCACAAAATAAACATTATGGCACAACCAATATGGCCGGAAAAATTAAGATCCCAGTGAAGTCTTCTACCATTATATGATAAAACTAGTTATGAGAACTTACATTTTTCAGTGTAGCTAAAATCTCTCTCAGAGCTGATGGCAAAACAGCATCATGAGATATCAGTTTCTGCAGACAAGAAAGTCCAATAACACTAAGCTTCACTGTTCGGACTTCACATGCCATCAAAAATATCCGTAATATGTCCTCATTATGCGCAATCTCACTAGGACTTGACAATGAACGAAGCTGCAAGTAATAACAAGAAAATGTAAACATTTTATAACTGCCATCATTCTAGCCGGCATCAAATAGCAGCTACCTGGCATCACACTTCAACACCTAACAGAAGAAACAAAGTGTGTTCCGAAAGAATCTGAAACATCATTCCAAATTTCTCTAAAAGAAAATCATACAATCCTAATTTTCTGATAAATACTCTAAATTAAGGCACAAACTTCGATTATCAACACAATCAAACTGCATTAGCACAATCGCAACGATCTTCAAGCCAGGAAGTGGAAATCGAAACTCACAACACTTCTACTTCCTACAATCACCACAAGCACTGCTACAAAACCTTCCAACTTGAACTAGAAAATTTAAAAGCGGGGAAAAATGCGGCAGAATCTCGCACGTTGCAGAAAAAATGCAATTCAGAATGCAAATGAGCATTAGATTGAAAAATATAGAGCATGGAAGAGTGACCTTGAGGATTGCGTGTTCGGCGCCGTCTTTAACAGCCGGATAGCGACGGCGGGCTTCAGCGGAGAGGGCGCGAAGGTCGGATTCCAAGACCGCCATGAAAGCCATCTCGGAAGCTCTCGCTTCCGCAAAAGTGTGAGGAGTCGGAAACGGTGATCGTTAAACTGTGAAGCTCAACAGAGAGAAACAAAGAGGGAGAGGGATGAGAGGAAGCGGCAGCTCTCGTAGATCTTGAGCCTGAGAGGCTCAGACTCGGAGAGACACGGTCATAGATCCGGTGTGAGTCGCACGTGCTCCGTCATGGGGGAGGATGGGCCTTTGGGCTTGGAAATGGGGCCGTCGTATAAGCCAGCCCCTATTTATGTATGATGTCACTTAGGCTGCGTTTGGTTTGTGTATGTATTAAGACATAGACATTAAGACATAGACACTTGAGACATAGACATAAAATATTTGTATTTGTGTATGGTGTTTGGATATAATAGACATGACATTAAAAGAGTGTCTAATATTGTGTTTGTTTTAAAGAACAAGACACTACATAATTAGTAAAAGACTATTTTCTCCCTATAATTTAAAATAAGAATCTAATAATTAAAAAAAAACCTACTTACAGAAACTTGCAAATTGCTTCGAGGGTTTCTTCCCCCTCACCCCTGCCCCCAAATATCTCTCTTCTAGCCTCCTCGTCTTTGCTGTTTGGTGGATATTTTCTGGGCGCATCTTTGTGTGGTTCTTCTTCTTCGAGGCGAATCTATGTGTGATTCTTCTTCTTCTTCTTCTTCTTCTTAATTGTTGAGTCATTATTTGCAGGTTCATTTAGCCAGTGTTGTTCACAGGGTATTGCTCATCGATGGAGAGCGCGTGTGCTGATATCGGATTTTATTCATTACCGTCGAAATACTCCAGAGGTGCCACTCTCTTTCTCTGTATTCCTATCAATGTTTCTTTCTTATTTTCTACAGAGCATCTGATGCGTTTTTGGTGTCGTGAAAGTGAATTAGTGACAAAATTAATAATATCTCATTGCTTCTAAAATTGTAATGGATATAAAATTATCCTGATAAGGGTTGAAAATTTGAAATGCTATTGCATCTTGTATGACTCATTTAGAGTGGAGACCACAAAACATAAAAAAAATTTTCTACAATTAGCTGAAGTTCATTACAAAAAATGTTTAAAATTAATTAACCTCACTACGCATAGGACTTGTTTAAGCATATAACTCTTATTTTATATATACGTGAGTGTGACTGTTGCCATTACCCCATTCTTGAAGATTGATATAGTCCCAGAAGCATTTGAAGGAACCATTAACCGAGAATCTGGTAAGGTAACCAATTTAATTTCATATGAGATTACAATCTTTGAACTCTAGATTTTTATATTTATGGCATAGTGATTCTTACATCAATAGTGGGAATTGAGTTTAAATTCTTACAATCATGTTTGTAACAAGCTAGGTTGATTTTGAATTCAAGGCCAAGTTCTTATTTTCTGTTGGGAGTATCTGCAAGGCTCCACCACTAATGGTGATGACATCCTTGAGATATGAAGAATCAAAGGATGACATGAAAAGTGGAAGAGGGAAGAGAATGGATGAAGAGGGAAATTGCAGACCCGTTGGTGTGGCAAAAGTTGATTTAATTGATGATTTTCTCATGAATTTTTTCTTTGCCCTTCCAATTGAGTGCCTTGCTGATTTCAATGCTGTGATCTCAATTTCTGCCTCATGTTAAAGAAGAGATCATCATCACAGTTTGGACATTGTTAAATCGTATTTTAATTCATTTCGTAATCCAAGTTGGAAATATTGAGTAAAGGCTTAAATGAATTCATCATACTATTAGTAAAGAAATTGCTTTATCTTTATAAAGTACTAAAGAGGAGTGAATTTTATCTTTTTCTTTTGTTATTGGATTCTTTAGTCGTGAACTGTTCAATTTATTGTATTACATCTATCCCATTTCAGATAAGCATGACACCAAGAGTGCATAAGGAGCAAACAAAGAAGGAAAATCTCAAGGAATAAAACTACAAGAGGAGAAGACAAAGTGCTAGTCTAGAATGATGGCTGTTGGGAATGTTAATAGACTTTGAAAGTTGTATTTTTTCTTTGTGATATTTGGCTTTGTATCTGTACAATAAATCATGACAAACAACAGCATAACAGTAAACTTGGTTTAGCTTTAGCAAATACATAATTGATTGCTGGGTCCTTCTTTTGTAATGAAATTATATGAATTGAAAATTCAATGAAAAGTTGTTTCTTTGATGTTTACCTTGGTTTGTACTGTTTCTTTATTTTGCTAATAGTAATTTAAGTTATATCTTGTATGATTTGCACAAATATATAAGTGCAGAAGTTAAGAATTCAGGTTATAAACATCAACACAGGATTAAGAAAACACAAGTTCTAAACAATACTTGATTCCAAATCTGCAAAATTCAATAGAATTTTGTAGTTTTGCAGAAATTTAAGTGCACATTTGCGCAAACTCACCTAATAAATAAGTTAAGTGCAGCCTCCTAATATACATAATGCAGAATTCAATATCCTTTAGTAGGACTGCACAATTTTAAGTGCAAATTGCACAATACGATTAACATTTGCCTGATGGATAACATAGTTGCATAATAGCAGAAAATCAACACAGAATATTGGACAATATGAATAAAATTCTATTCACGCATAAAGGAGTTGCAAAGTAGTTAGTGTACGTCACTTGATTAGCATAAGAAAAAATAACATAATGCAGAAAAGTTTGATAAGTTTTAGCAAAAGACACCATAATAAGTTAACTACTAAGACCACCATTTACACCCAACAATAGCTAAAAATTTTCCATGATATCTCGTGCGAATGCCGCCTTTTCTTCGTCCAAACTCCAAAAGGTTGCCTTCAATTCTGGATTCTGCACAAATTTCTTTGCAATTTGCACGATCTCCATTGTGTTAAAACCAAGACTCTTTAGCGTTCGGCCAAGATTCACTTGCTCATTAACACCAGACATTGCATTGGCTAGTACCTGCACATGCTTTCCTTGATCTTCAACCGCAGCTTTGAAAGTTTCAGCTAAGTTTGATAGGACTGCAGCATCATTGCTTTTTCTAGTTGCAGTGTGACGTCCCTGAATCTTCTCACTTGACGAAGCAAATGAGGTTGAAAAAGTATTGGGTAGTTCGCTCTCGCCAGCTGCTAAGTCCTCCATGTCAACATCGTCTCCGCCTAAACCCAACCCACCAGCTGTGGCCGCAGCAAATGTAGAGCCCGGTGTGACATCTTCTTCAGCATCTTTTCCACTACATGCATCAAGACCAGTAGCTCTATCCTTGCCAAAAATACTCCCAAGACGTTCAAACAAAGGAAATGGCTTGCCTGGAGTGTAGAGTGTAACATTGCGACCCTGTACAACATAAAACAAAGTATACAATTACATGAGAATTAAAAAGTACTTGTAAGAAGCATGATTAAATGCGTAAAATTAGTATCACACCTTTCCCCACGCTTCCAATACTTGTTTACTATCCACTTCAACACACATCTTTTCAGAATTCCACCCAAAACCACTACAACCTAACATCTCAGCCACAAACATATCTTTTTATTTCAGGCGCTTGTGTTTGTTTCTGATGTGCTTCACAGTGAGACCACATCCAGGAAACTTCTCATTCATCTTGTCCGCCAGTTTTTGAAATGCCCCTGGCTTAAATTGACCGGCATCTGCCCTCTTGCCCTCAACAACCAATTCCTCCATGAACACCACGAATTGTTCAGTTTCTTGTTCAGTCCATTGGCGAGGTGTGGAGGCCATTTGCTGCTAGATAATATTTTTGCATAATAACAAATAAAGTAAACCATGGCAGCATAAGTACTATCAAAATTAGAGTTCAATGGTATTAGAATTATGTTTAGAATTACTTACAGCAATATGAAACCTACTACCAAAGATAGTGTAGAAAAGTACTACCAGCAAATTATAATTGAAGTACAATTAAAAATATCAGTAGCACAATGTTAACATACTTTAAAGATTTCAATACTAGTCTAGAATTTTGACATCTCTTGAACAATTAAAACAAAGCCTTGAAAAAATGAATTCAAATAACAATAATTTATCGTCTAGTACAAATGAAAAAATGACAAAACTAGGAAAGATAAAAACTCTATGCGCCATGTTCTCCTCTCCATATTTCCCACATCTCGGTTGCTAGGTCCTCACGCCATTGAGTCCACTCATGGCTACTTTCCACAGCATCAATTGTGTCAGCTTCATCAACTATAGTATCATCTCCTACGGGTATGTGTTCTTGCAAAAGAGTTGCATCTTCTTCGGGATCAACATCCATGTTCATACGAATAAAATTTTGTAACAAACAACAAGCAATAATAATGTGGCTTTGAACCCTAATAGGATAGAACGAGGGACTTCGTAGAATTGCCCATCTTTTCTTAAGCAACCCAAAGCACCGCTCAATTACATTTCTAGCCGAAGAATGCTTCTTATTAAATAACTCTAGACGATTTTGTGGTGCTCGATGACCTTGAACCCACTCATTCACATGATAACGAACATTTCTATAAGGAGATAAAAATTCTCTCCCATTGGTATAGCCAGCATCCACTAAGTAATAACACCATAAAATGGAAGGATGGAAAAATATAAGAAATAATCTTTAATTCTCATAAACAATAGTTATTATTCTTTTGAAAAAGATTTATTTAGACATACCAATAGGTATTTTCAAGCCATTACGTCGAGTAATAGCATCCCTAAATACCCTTGAATCAGATGCCGATCCTTCCCAACCACTAAGGACATAGACGAAATTCATGTTCCGATTGCAAACTCCTAAGACATTGGTGGATATTCTAGATTTCCTCGTCCGATATCTAGATTTATCACTCTTCGGGACTGTAACATCTATATAAGTTCCATCTAATGCTCCTAGACAACCCTATCAAATGTAAAAAAAATTAGTTATTACACGCAAAGTAAACTTGACTAATAAAAATTGGAGATACATACACGACCTACCTTGAACCATTTCCATCTGGGATCTACACAATCTTCCGGTACAGGGTCTGCCTTTGCAAATAAGATACTTTGGACACGCAAAACTGAACACAATACCTTGTGAAAATACCTACTAATAGTTTCACCAGACCTATAGAACCTGACTTGTACGCTGCGATTTTTGGTATGGTGAGCTAATATGATTAAGAAAGTAGCTACTTGCTCGCCTATGCCAACATGACCATCTTCGTCTAATCCACCTTGAATTTGTAGCAATTCACATAAAGTTGCAAATGCATTCAAACTCATTCTTAACTCCCATATGCAATTTCTATCTCCACCCTCCCCAATGATATTATCTAATGCATCTCGCCTTAATGGCAGTGTGTTCACTCTTCGACCAATCGAAGAATGACCGCGCCTTCTATTCCTAATATACATATATAAAGTGACTAAGAAAAGCAGCATTAACGTGTCAAATTGAATTCTCATAATCCAGTAATATCCAACACATATCTTAATTTGTTCAGAACGATCCATCATCACTTCCTAAGAAACAATAACAATTAAATACATAAATGAAGAACTCTAACAATTTGTACAAATAGAAAAAACACTCAATTAAACTAAAAATAGGAAAAACACCCATTACATAAGTATATACTCACATAATCAAGTTCAAAGCATACTAATAGATTTCAAACTTAAGTAACCAACCAACTAGCTTAGATGCTATGAACAAAATAGGAAAGATATGATTGAAATCTATACATATCAATAAAAATGTCAGCTGAAAAATAATTAAGAGTTTTAATATGTAATTTTTTATTAATTAAATTAAAGAAAATAATGCTTTGAGACATGTAATTGATAACTTTCTAGGAAAAAAATAACTCTAACTACTATCACAATGAAATAACATCCAGACTTATAAATTAACATGTCAAAAAGGAGAAGATTTGCAGCAGTGATACATATGAGATGATGCAGAACAAAAAAGATATTTCATGGAGTTAACGCCAATTTTTTTTTATACTATAATATTTACACATAAAAATTATTTAAATTTTGAGTTTGTGATTCAAGCATTTAACAGCAATGCACCCGCAAAAAAAAAATAAAAAATTTCCTACCAATCAATACTTCAATAACTAAGAAGGAATGGAATTTGGCCCACATGCAAAGTGAAAAAAAGGGTTTAACATGATAAACAGTACTATCCACCTGAGGATGACAAATAATTGAACTTTTACCAATTAAGAAACAATAATTAAAAACTCAACCAACTCCCACTCTTCTAACCCAATTAATCAATTCAAATTCCTATATTCAACACATCAGAATCAGATTCCACTCCACCCAAAATAACAAATAAAAAAATCTACACAACAGTTGAAGTTAGAAAATCATAAAAATGCAAGCAAACTTTGCAAATCAAAGAAGCTAAAACGGTGCATTAGAAGGGAAGTTGGAAGAGCAAACTTACAGATTCAGAACTTCAAAGAGAACAAAATAGAGCTTATGTTGTTCCTCCCTGTCTCGCTCTCAAGAGCCACCGTCAGTATTTCAGTATACAGAAGAAATTATCACAGGTTAGGGTTTCAATCAAACAAGGGAGACATTTGGAATTTCAGAAAAATGAATGAGGATAAAATTGTCTGAAAAAATTGATATAGATCCGTGTCCATCGCTCAAGAATCGTGTCTCACCATTTTATTGAGACATGAAATACATGTTCTCTGTGTATGTATGTGTGTAAGCGTGTCCTTCTTTTTTTTGTGTCTCATAGTCCAAACAATAGACATGCCCCACTGTGTCTATGTCTTGGCAAGACACACACATGAAACAAACGGAGTGTTATGGCAGCAATTGCCCACTGGACAAAAAAAATTCTCACTGTAGAAATAATCTAAACTCAGTATATATGTGGCCGAGGCATTGCACTAATGGCCAATATGTTTGCCTCACAGAAGCCACATCTCAGGTTCGAATCCTAGCTATAGCTGGGTAGTGATAGAACCTTTAGTGTGAAGAAGAGTGTTCCCTCCAATTTAGCATCATCGGTGGTTACAACGCGTGGCAGTCTAAGCACAGTGTTTCTTCCACTACGTCGAAACAGAGATTTTTCTGCACAAATCTATTCTCAAAATCAAATTCTCTCTCCTTCCTTTTATTTTTGGTGACTGAACATTAAAAAGTAGCAAAAGAAAAGAAAACTAAGTTTCACGGATTTTCATCATTGCGAAGATCAACTTCTATGAGAGAGATTTGCTACTTGCAATAGAAGAAGAGGCTATTCTACAACAAGATATCTCCACCATTTCAAATTCATTTTGTCTCTGGTCTTTACTCTCAAGTCTCAAGTCTCAAGTCTCATCAGATTTCATCTCCCCAAAACGTACCATCCACTTCAAAACAAAGTTGAGCTGGACCGCATGTGAATCCATCAGGTAATGTTCGCCATTCCTTCCAGGTTCTCCTACCTCCCGCTTATGCTATTTCACCATATCAAAACATGGGTTTAAGTTTTGTGATATTTTACATCTCATTTTTTGCATAAAAATCTAATATAGGATCCGTACTTTGAGGTTCCTATATAGAAATCTAACTTTGGGGGATCATTGGAAGCTTGAAATCGAGGATGGTGCAAAGCCTTAGGTGTACAATGAAGCGTATGAAATGCTGTTATCTGCCGTGGCTGGGGTGGGGATGGACAAGGCAGAGGTGGCACTGAACGGGTCGTGGTGGTTCACAGTGGTGGCGCAAATACACCCTGAGCGGCACAAATGCGGACACGTGGAGTGGACTCTTGATAAAGGCCTTTGAGAATCTCTGGGGATCCGTCCATCTCTCTCTTACATTTGCGGTTATGCTTTGCTATCAATTTAAATTGATTTATCTTTTGTTTTTTATTTTTATTAATGTTTGAAAAAAAAGACTTTCTTGGTGATATGTTGCATGATGCATACAAGAGACAACACTCATGTTTTGGATCAAAGCCAAATTCTTAAAGAGGAGATAGTATTGTCTCTTCCTTAAGAAATTATGCTTTCTATATGTTAGGGAGATGCTAAAGGATCCAGATCTTCGGACAATATTTTCCAAAGCTTGAGATGTCAACGGCAACCGTACATACCCGTGACATTTTCTATGGATTTCGGGAGTCTCTTAAGTAGGCCGTAAGATTTTACATTGTAAAGCGACAAGATTGTGACACGAGTTGTTGCTATGTTATACAGAAGTATCGTAGACCGGAGGCCACTTGTCAAGTGTTACATATGCCAAGCGAGGGGACTTTCAGATGTAGCTGCAAGAGGATGGAGTCATATGGGCTCCCATGCGTGCATATAATTATGATTTTGGTTGGTATGGATATTTCCTTGCAGCAGAGTCTTGTCCTGAGGAGGTGGTGCAAATGGGCAAAGAGAAATCTTTTTAAAGATAAACAAGTGAATGATACAGGCAATGATTTTTCTTAGTATCGCAGCAGGATTAGTACCTTTGTAGACCAATGCAAGCATTTAGCAAAGGTGGCATATCTTAGGGATGAAGACTAAAATAAAAATTTTCACTGAAAGGATGGCATGGGATACAATGATGTTAGAGGTCAAGAATGGCATGTTTGTCGGTCAAGAGTCGAATACTGAAAGCATCAATCAGGCTCGTTGTAGGGTTAATGATCCGGCCCCTGTGCACACAAAAGGCACTGGAAGAGATAATGATTGTCCTGGCAACAAAGGACCAAAGAAGAGAAAATGTAGTTCTTGTGGTGTACTTGGTCATCGCCGATCTTGCTGCCCAAATAAACCCTCTTCGAGCAAGGCATTTTCGGAACTACTCTCTGATCCCGAGTGTTGCCAGGCAAATTCCCAAGTAAGATCCATGCATATATGACGTAGTTGGTTATTTAGTTGGTCTATGCTCTTGATATATTTTCACCATTCGTTGCCTCTATTTGGGTTTAGAATATTTAGTAACATGAATGTATTTTACGAAAGACTTGTAGGTTGGCAGCATTGGGTAGAAGAGGAAATGCAAGGTGGATCTTCCAATCACATTTCTAGGATTCATGCCTTAGTGGAAACTTTTGGTGCAACACCTTGTTGAAAAGTAAGCAGATCTTACTGATTGATGTGGTATATTCCTTAAGTTGAATTCACTTAGGTGCAAGAACTAGACCCATATGGGCTCAGCTATGCACAATTATAAGGGGTGTGCCTATGTCGTGGAAAGTTATGGTTACTAATGATATACTTATTATTTGTATTCAGTCTGATCCAATAACCAATGTGGAATTGTGTAGTATGATACTTGGTTGTAGTAATGCTAAAAAAGTACTTCTCCAAAGTTTGTCTCAGTAGTTGTGTTGCGACAATGTTAACCACTTATTATATAAGAAATGGCTGGCGTAGTATCAGAACTTCATTCCATTGCCCGATAGGTATGACGTCCAGTTTCTAGAACAATTTGCATGAAAAAGTCTGGGAGTTGTGTCCATAGATCAAAGTATTTGGGGCCGCAATTTGCAAGGCAAAAGTATTTTCTCGATGTGGTATTAGAAACGGATAACATAAAGGTTGTAATGGCTTTCCTAAATTATGAAGTTCACGGTGATAGTTTTGAAATACTATTTTCAAATACCAAAGTTGTGTTACTTAGGTTTAGAAATTACCACATCTCACACGTCTACAGAGGTGGGAACTTAGTAGCCCATATACATTCCACTATTTTCATTAAAAGTCTAAACAACGTGTGATTCGAAGAGCTTGCAACACAAATATATAATCAAGTCCATTTGGACTCCATTGATATTTCCCTGTAACGTACAAGACATACTCCAATAAAAAAAAGATGAAATCAATTTCACATGTTGTCCGCTTCATAACTCATGATTCATAAAACACTAAGAAGTATGAAATTAAGTTCCAAAATATGTGTTGCTACACATGCTGAAGGCAACTTTCATCAACTCCTGGACAAAATCAGCCTTGACATCTAAGGATTTTGGGAAAGTGGATCTTTTCTTTACAACGCATTTCTGTCAGAGAAAAAAATGGCACATTTGCCTCTTTATGGAAGTCCATGGGTTTTGGCGCTAAAGCCAATCCCACATCCACCAGTCTTCCTCTATTGACAAAATCATGGAAATTTTGCATCGATTGGACTAACTTCTCTCTACCTCATTCCTTCTCATGCCCTGCCATAATTGCATTAAAATCTCCTACAACCAAATATCAATCATTCATCTGTCCAATTACCTCTTATAAGTCAGCATATTCCTTCTTATGCCCTGCCATAATTGCATTAAAATCTCCTACAACCAAATATCAATCATTCATCTGTCCAATTACCTCTTATAAGTCAGCATATTGTGTCATACAAGTATTATCAATGCTGTGAAGGTGCACTCCCAGCACTTCCTAATTGATTTTCTTTTTCGAATCCTCAATAGTGAAAGCATGAAAAACTCAGCATTATGCTTGACTTTCAGCCACACTCCTTCCTTCCAAAATAGTGCTAATCCTCCTGCGTTACCATTTGGATTAACATAAAAGGTTTTCGAATACCCAACTCCTTGCTTGTCTCTAAACAAACGAGGTTTGGTGTTTAGTCTCGCATAGAAACACCACCTCGGGAAAATGAGAACTCTTAATCCCTTTGATGTTATGAATTACCAGGAATTTTTCTATACTCTGCCAGTTCCACGTGAACATCTTCATGGGTTTTGGGGTGCCTCTTATGGGATAGCATTAAAGGCCGTTCAGCATTGCTCTACATTAACAATTATTCTCCTACTACATCTACTTCCTCCCCGCTCTATCCTATGCTTCTTTTAGTTCCAATACTATTACCTATGGTCCCTTTGTCTCCATCTTCCTTGTTAAGTGTTTTATTTTCTGTTTTTTTTTTACTACTCCTTATAATAACTTTCCTCTCCTTATTACCAATTTGAATATTTTTCAGCTCTCCTAATTTCAACCTTCCTTCCTCTCCCCTATTGCTTCTTACTTCAAGACCATTAATTGCAAGGTTTAATATTTTGGTCATAATGGATTGGGTTATTTGATGATAATAGGTGTGTGTTAAGAAAATGTGTGTTGAGTATGAGTATAATTGCATGTTGTTGGATACATGTAGAGTTTTGGGTTGATGTTGTCATAGATGTGTTAGGTTTATATGGTGATGTATGTTGCTGGTTGTATGTGATTGTTATAGTTAGGGGGTGTGTGTGTTTGTTTGGAATGGTTGATTTTGTGTGTTGTGGATTTACATATATTCTATTATGGTAATTTGAAGTGCAGGTTGTTTCAGTAAATGAGAGTTAAGAGAAACTCTTTATTAAGCTTACGAGTGTGGGTTTCTGGTTGGTTTGTTAAAATCCCACTTCTCTTTTTCGTTGGTTAGGAATTGAATTTTCTCTTTGATCAACTACTCTCCATCCTAATTGATCTACCTTCAGCTCCTTGCTTCACTTCTCCTCCACCTTTAGATTAATCACTAAAACTTCCAAGTAGAAAGAACAATTTATGGTTTCATATTGTAACACCCTCATCACTAAAATGTTACGCTTTCGGCTGCACTACTCCAATAACAAGGATATTATGAGGACTTGTATATATAATTGTAATAAGTAGGAGCCTTTACTTGGAAACCTTTTTTACTTTTCTTTGAAAAATCGATAATATTTTTTTCTCTTATTGTCCATACATACAAATCATCACAATACTTTTTACATTTACAAGAATAATTTATACAAGTAATATACAAACATATATTACAAAATTATAAATCCTATCCCTTTGTCCAAAAAAATTACGACAATAATAAAAGCGAGGGAAAACAATAACTAAATACAATTTTAGTCAAAAAAATAAAGTAAGACACGTCCAAATGCTCAGTAAACTCTTTATAGGGTTCCTTGTCCGTTTCTGGAAAAATATTGGACTGTAAGGGGTGAGATCCTAACCCGAAGGTCTCAGTAGAGGGGTTTCAAAATTGTCATAGAAAGATAAATAAAAGAAAGTTTATTTTATGGTAGTGATCATTGCTTGTCTTATGAATTTATTCTCTAAATTATTCCTTTCTCATAATTAACTAATTTAATTCTATTGTCGTTTACTTTTCTTAATTTCTATTATAGGGCACATTACTCACTTCCTACTTTTTTCAAAATTCACCATCCAGTCAATCTTTTAAAACTACAACACTTTACTATAGACCCGAACGAATATTCACAAACACAAGCAATCAAACAACAATGACGCACATTTTTGTTACATAAGTAGCAACAAATAGACAAACAAACAAATAATCTCAAGCAATATACAAACAAATGTAGTTTGATGCATGTTCTAATGGTCGTGAGCTCACGTATTGGTGATTGCCAAATGTCGACACATTCGATAGCTAACCCGAACATGGTCTCTCTATTACGCATGCCCAAGAGGAATACATCGACAGAGTGTGCCCTACCACCTTCTCCTAGAAGTATCTCCAGGGAGAACACATTGAGAAAGAGTGTCATACCACCTTTTCTTGTGAGGCCGAGCCATATAAAATGAAGGAGAGTGTCTTTTCACCTTGCAACCAGAGAGAGAATGAGGGAAAAAATATCGAGGGAGAGTGTCCTACCACCTTTTTGACATCCAACATACATAATTAAGAGAAAATGTGGGAGAATAAATTGAGGAAGTGTGCCCTACTATCTTTCTCACATCAACAAGAGAATATGGGAAAATAAAATCGAGGAAGAGTACCCTACCACCTTCCCACATCCTTTCTAATACAATACTCATATTTCAATCATAATCACAATTCTATATAATCATATTTATCACAAGATTAATTATTCTCAAGCCGTGAGCGGGATAAAACTACCGTACTCAAGGTGGGCGCGGGACAAACCACCATCCTCAGAACATTGATATCTCATTTAACAAGTTTTTATCGGGAAAAGATTCAATAAACTCATTATACCCACTCCTGACATATTCAAAGCCTTTAAAATAGTTATCAGTCCATATAGAGGCTACAAGCTTTCCGAAAAACTTTAACAGTTCAAAATTAGCGTTTTTGGAAAAATCTGCACATTGGTGTGTATGCAGGCTTTGTGCGTATGTGCGGAACCTGACTCGGTTCCTTAAGGGTTCGTGAATGATGCGTACACAGGATAGGTACCTATGCGCAGAACCTAGTTCTACTACTCTTGCTGCATACTCTGCAGAATTCAATTTTAACCACAATTTCTTAAAAAATCATAACTTTTAGTACAAAATTTATTTTGACTCCGTTCTTCAATGGTATAAAACTAGACATCCCCATTTCATTTCAAAATAAATTTCATAAATTTTCAAATTTTGGGCGTCAAATTATGGCCCTTCAAAGTTGGGCAAAAAATCTACCATAGTGCAGATTTTTCTGCATTATTTGAAAATTCTCAAATTCTTTTCACCAAAAAGACTCAAAAATCATTTTACTTCCCTAATCTGAATCTTAATTGAAACATAATTATTTATTCTTATACAATTACTTTAAATTTGCTAAAATGCCCTAAAACATAATTTCTAGTTAGAATTTATTGAATTGAACTTCATGACAAGAGCCTTTACGCAAGTAATGTAACAACCCTAGTTTTTGAAAATCAAATAATTAGTTATTTGTGATTTGTTTTATTTGTTGATAATTTTATTTTAAGAAAATTATTTTACTAAAGGTAATTAAATGGAGTTTCATAATAATTGAAGTTTAAAATAATTAGAATTTTTATATAATCTTTATTGGATATTTGATATAATTGAAATTATAATTTTAGTAATTGAAAAATAAGAAAAAATTGTATAATTTAATTTAAATAAATTCTATTATGAATGGCTTGTGTTATTAATTCGAACTCTTGGAAATTAATTTATTGGAAATGATTAGATTGATATTTATAAATACTTTAAGTTTAATTTAATTAATATTTAGGTACAAATTTTATTATAATTAGTTATCTTATAAATTGAAATTAAAGTTTCGAAGATAGAAAAATAATGAAAAGTTATATCATTTAATTTGAATGATTAATATTGAGTTTAAATTATATTTTATAAAATGTGATTAATATGTTCATTTTATATTTTAAATTAGAAATAATTAATTGAACTTAGCAATATGATGATAATAATGTTCCTAAATATTTTTACAGAAATTTTTCGCATACAAGCGATTAAGGCTTGTAAGCCTTACAAGTCCAATTAACGACTAACCCCAAAACGAGCTCCTAGTATTACGTAACTTTCACGCGCTATATAACAGATCGCGCGAATATATAACTTCCAATTTTAAAAGATTTCGTTTCCTTCTTCGTTCTCCTTCTCGCGCGTTTTTCCCTGCCTTTTCGATCGTTCTTTTTCCCTCCTTTATCACTGGTTTGTTTTTCGTCATTGATGTCAGTTCCTCTCTCTGTAACTCTAGCTTCGTTCTTTTTCGATTTTCTGGTTTCTGAAATCAAAGTTTGAACTTGTTTTGAAGATAATGGATGATTCAACCTCAGATTGTTAGTTGAATCAGGGCGAAGTAGATTTTGAATTTGAATCTAACGAAGTTTCTGAGGTTTGATTTACATTCAGCTAATTATGATTACTTTGAATTTTGATGCAGTTATTCGTCTACCATTGTCTAGCTGAATAATTCGTGAACATTGACTGTGAAATTAATGCGTGAACATAAATTTGTGGATTGAATCTAATGTATTAGTTTTGATTAATTATCTGCAATTTATAGCAGACACTCGGGTGTAGATAAAAATTTTTTGGGTGTATTTTAGGGGAAGTGTGGGTGTATTTATAGTTTATGGCTATTTTTGTTATTTTAGTTGAGTTGTTGTCGTTCGGGTGTATTAGATCAGAAATTATTGGGTGTATTTTTAGTTTTTGACATGGTGTATTCTGCAGCCTCTCTGTGTTGTTGATGACCAGTTTATTCTCAAGGTTGGAATGACCTTTACCACCTTGAAGATGCTGGAAAATTTTACAAGGACTACGCTAAGGCTGCAGATTTTTCTACAAGAGTTCAGAGCACAAATAGGAAGGAAAACGAGATTAAGAATCAGTTGATTACATGAGCAGAGAGGGTGACGATCGGTTTTCTATCTGTAAAGAAATTCACAAATAAGTTCGCGTTGTAAGTATAGTTTCTAAACCAACAGAAAATCCTTTCGTACAAAAGTTTTGTTTGTCACTTAAGCAAACCCAATAAAAATAAATAACCGAAGTATTCAAACCTCGGGTCATCTTCTCAAGGAATTGCAGGGAGGTGTGTTTTATTATTGGTTATGGAAAAAGGTATATTTTGGGTTTTTGAAATAGAGAACAAGTAATTTAAATGGCAAGGAAATAAATTAATAATTAGAGAATCTATTGGCAAGGTATGAGAATTAGAAGTCTTATCCTAGTTATCCTTATCTAGTGTGATGAGAATTGGCTTTTAATCCCACTTAGTTAACCTTTACTAAACAAAGGAAGGTCAAGTGGACTAATTAATTTGATCCCTCAAGTCCTAGTCAATTCCTAAGAAAAGACTAGAGTTATTGGAATTCAAATCAATTAGCAAAAATAACAATTATCGATCACGATGAGTTTGATAACTCAAGAGTCTCCAATTAATCAATTAAAGCCAAGAATATAAAAAGCTAAATAAAAATCATAGATCTGAAATACCTCAAATTGCATTAATAAAAGAAAATCAATCCAAACATAAAGAGTTCATAAACCAAATTGAGAAAATAAGTAAAAGGAACTTTGAACCTGAAAATTGAGAAGAAGAAATTCTAATTCCTTTAAGAGGAATCCTAATCCTAATCCTAAGAGAGAGGAGAGAACTTCTCTCTTTAAAAGTTACATCTAATCCTAAAATTGTGAATTTGAAAGTTGTATGAATTGTTGTTGATGAATGGATGGATTCCCCAATTTATAGCCTCTAATCTGTGCTTCTGGACTTGGATCTGGGCCAAAAGAGGGTTCAAAAATCACTAAGAGCGTTTTCTGCAATTTCTGCACATGGCGTCTGTCATGCGTTCACGTCATTTGGAGTTTTGCTTTTCCACGCGTCCGTGTCAGTCACGCGTCTGCATCAATTGCGTTCTGCACTAGGCACGCGTCTGCGTCGTTCACGCGTTCGCGTTGGTGCCATTTTGCGCAAGGCACGCGGTCGTGTCGTTCATGCGTTCGCGTCGCTGCTGATTCTTAAAAAAAAACTCCCTTTTGTGCATTCCTTCCATTTTTGTGTGTTTCCTTTCTATCCTCTAAGTCATTCCTGCCCTATGAAACCTGAAAATACTTAACACACAAATCATGGCATCGAATGGTAATAAAGGATAATTAAATTTAATATTTTTAAAGCATCGGAAACATGTTTTCTCATATATCATAAAACAAGGAAGGAATAGTAAAACCATGCAATTTACATGAATAAATGGGTGAAAATTTGATAAAAACACTCAATTTAAACACAAGATGAATCATAAAATAGGGGTTTATCAGAGGGAAAATGGAAATCTAAAATATCTCCGATCGAGAAGACAAATCCCACAGCCAGTTTAAACTGTCCAGCAAGAATTTATATACACACATTGAAGGATGTTGGTGCTTGGA
This sequence comes from Arachis hypogaea, assembly GCF_003086295.3. NCBI lineage: Eukaryota > Viridiplantae > Streptophyta > Magnoliopsida > Fabales > Fabaceae > Arachis > Arachis hypogaea. Next base: position 42,370,461 of record NC_092044.1, read on the forward strand.
TCATTTCAAAGGTTGTGCTGCATCATTCACACCCTTGCTGTCCAAGTAAAGCAGAGATGCTCAAATAGTACAGAGAACTAAGCAAAACTTACCAATTATTTGTTGCGGCAGCTGGGGTCACCGCGAGTTAAATTTTATTGAAAAGGATGTGTGGAATTACATTACAAAAGAAGTGCGGAATGTTTCTGAACAAGAAGATGCAAAGGAATTCGGGAAGTATTTGTTAAGAATGAAAGAGAAGAATTAGAATTCTTTTTTGAGCTTGAACTCGAGGATGATCAGTCGATTAAGTTGGCTTTTTGGGCCGATGCAAGAAGTAGAGCTGCCTTTGAGTATTTCGGAGATGTTATTTCATTTGACACCACCTACAATACAAACAGGTAATAAACTATCCATGTTTATGATGCTAAATTAATGTTGTTTTATGAACTTGCTGCAGAGGTGTATATTGGGTGTTTTTGGGTGTATACAAAGCATTTTTTGGGTGTACGTAATGATTCTTTATTCTGCACTATGGTAATTTGTTTCAGGTATAATTTAGTTTGTGGTTCTTTTGTCGGGGTGAATCACCACGGTCAGTCAACACTTCTTGGATGCGCTTTGATGAAAAACGAAGAAATTGAATCATTCAAATGGTTATTTCAATGTTGGCTTCGTTGCATGGGAGGAAATACTCTGAAAGGGTTTCTCACCGATCAATGCACATCAATGAAAAGGGCTTTAGAGGCTTAAATGCCAATAACAATTCACCGTTGGTGTATTTGGCGCATCATGAAGAAGATTCCAAGCAAATTAAACGGATACAAGGGACATGCAGAAATTGAACAAGAAATGAGCCAAGTTATTTGGAACTCATTTGATAAGAATTGGAATGATTTTCTACTGAATTTTAGTCTTGTGGACAATAAGTGGCTGTCAGATAATGTTTGTTTAAAATGTGCAATAGAGGTGTAAATTGAATTTTTTCGGGTGTATTTATAGTCTATTTTTGGGTGTATTTTGCAGATTTCTATGAAGACCGTCATATATGGGTTCCAATCTATCTGGATCACCACTTTTGGGCAGGGATGAGAAGCACACAAAGGAGCGAGAGCATGCATTCATTTTTTAACAAGTTTATTACTCGGAACAGCTCGCTTATTCAATTTGTCAAATAATACGATAATTACCTCGAAAGCAGGGAGCAAACAGAGAGAGAATCAGATGCTGCAAATTTTCATACGGTGATACCGTGTGCAACCAAATCCTCCATTGAAGCTCAGTTTCAAGATCTGTATACTCATCAAAAGTTTAGGGAAGTCCAAGCACAATTCAGAGGAAAGGCAAAGTGCATCACTAGATTAACGAATTATGCTCTAGGCTATTCAGTATACAAAGTTGGAGAACAAGATTCCAGCTTAATATTCAACAAGTTTGTGGTTACTTACGACTCAGTAGTAGCCGAGGTAAAATGTCAATGCTTATTATTCGAGTCAAGAGGGATATTGTGCCGTCATGCACTAAGCGTGTTAAGCTTTGAACAAGTAAGCCAAGTGTCACCCAGATATATACTGGAACGATGGAGCAAGAAGGTAAAGAGGCGACACACACACATCAAGAGCAGCCACGACGAGCCATTGTTGGAGCCAAGAAGCAAGAGGTTTGACGAATTGGTTTTTTGTTTGCAAAATATTTGTGAATTTGCATCAGAATCGGAGGAGCTGATTGCAATTCTGCACCGTGCATACGATAACATCATGGTTGAGATGGCATCATTGAAAGCCAAAAGGAAGGGGACATCTTCTTTATCTCACGAAGACGCCAACTTGGAATCCATTAACGAGCTTCAAAGCCCTCCAAGGATTCGAACTAGAGGACATCCAAAAAATAGGCTAGGTTCAAAGTTAGACAAACAGATTGCAAATGCCTCAAAGAAGAAGAAAACGAAAGCTTTAAACGAGGTAAAAGTGATGTTTTTTAAATATGTGGTAATTGAGTTTAATTTTCTCGTTAATAGTTTGGCTAATATGTGAGTTTGTTATATTCAGTTAAACCTCTTTTATACTGCATCAGTGGTGCATTCAAATTCTAGCCAATATCAAGGACGTGTTATGAATTATCAGTTCAGGGTACCAACAGCAGCGGATAACTCTTTGGGTGTATAGTTACAAAATATGGGTGTAAAAGCATCGTTCTTTTGGGTGTATTTTTGAATTTTCTTGTGTTTCACATTTTACATATATACATATATATACTTCACAATCTGCTGTTTATGTTATAAAATATTGTTTGTTTTTTACTACGGTTTCAGGGTTTAGGGTTTAGGGTTTAGGATTTTAGGGTTTAGGGTTTAGGGTTTAGGGTTTAGGGATAAAGCATTAGTGGATAGAAGTTTGGTGTATATTTAACTTTCCTTGGGTGTAAAATGAGATCTTATGGGTGTAAAAATTAATGATTTGGGTGTATAGTAGTTTGGTTGGTTTATGGTTTAGGGTTTAGGGTTTTAGGGTTTTAGGGTTTAGGGTTTAGGGTTTAGGTTTTAGGGTTTTAGGGTTTAGAGTTTAGGGTTTGGGGTTTAGGGTTTATGATTTAGGGTTTAGGTTTTAGAGTTTTAGGGTTTAGGGTTTAGGGTTTTAGGGATAAAGCATCAGGGGATAGATGTTTGGATGTATATTCAACTTTCTTTGGGTGTAAAATGTTAGGTTATGTGTGTATATTTGGTTTGATGTTTTCCTTCATATTATAGTACTTGTAATTCAGACATTTTAAATACAGCAGAGAGAGTTGAATTACGTAATATTTTTTTTCAATAAATTGGATTATACAATTTCTTACAAGACTATATAATAGTTACATTAATCAGTGTCAATATCATTAGAATATATCTGACAAAATGGACTCAATAACAATGAGGAAGGCCTGGACAGTCTTATTGCAAGACTTTCTCTAATGGCTTCAGCTTTGTCTTGATTCATTTCATGGAATAGAATCCGGGAAGCATATTCTACTCGATAGTGGTCCACCTCGTCCTGAAGTTTAAAAGAATTTTTGTTTTAATCAACTATGTTAACTTAGTAAGGTAATATAGAGTTATTTAGTTTTTAAACACAATTACTTGGCTGCAGTTGTCCCACTCATACTTCCCCTTTTTAATGTTTTCGTGCTGAATTATCTCAAGCCACTTCATTACATATATAGCACAGTCATAGCTGAAAAACAAGAAATAAATTAGCAAATTACATCTAGGACATTTTAATTTTTAGATTAAAAGATTTATACCTTGTCTTTTGGCCTGAGATGTTAATGTATGGTGTACGAATTGTTTTATCGTCTTTCTTCAAAGGTGTCCCCCAGCATATACTCTCATCACTACAAGAAAAACACCCATTCAACCACACTTTTTTAGGCTACATTTGAAAAGCGTAGTGAATAGGCTACGCTTTTCTCCGTGTTTCCTTTTCATAGGAGAATAGGATACACAGTTGTGGCATCATTTAAAAAGTGTAGCCTTAGATATTAAAAAAATCACTTATAAAGCGTAGCCTTATCTAAATATCTATGGCTACACTTTTTGCATCAAAGAAAGCACTTTTAAAGAGTAAGATATTTGTTATGTTTTTGGGTGCACTTTACACATGTTGCCTAATATATCTAGGATCAAATATAAACAAACACTTAGTAATTTTTTTGTTTATTCTTCCTTTTCATCGAAATACACTACCCACTTCACATCAGAGAAGAACCTTCACCCTCCTCCACTTCCTTTTCCCCTTCGCCCCTTCGCCGCCTTCGCCCGTCTCCACTCACCGTTGCCCCTCTTCACCTTCGCCCTTCTCCACTCCCCGCTTCACCTTCGCTCCCCACTCGCCGCTGCCGTCGCTCCTTTGTCGTTGCACCTTCGTCGACTCTGCACCCACCGTCGCCGATCACCCCCGTCGAATCTGCGCTCACCGTTGCCTCTCACTCTTGTTTTCTCTGCGGTCACCATTGCCGCGCACTCACCATCGTCTTCTCTATGCTCCGCATCGTCATCTCTTTGCGCTCACCATCATCGAGAAGGTATGTATTGATTTTTATTTTGTTTTGAAATTTGGGAAGTTTAGGGTTCCAATTTTAGGGTTTTTTAATTTGGGGTTCTGAAATTCAAGAATGTCATAATATGTAGATATATGAAAATTGTACTATTCAATGATTAATATCTTATGCTTTGATAATATCAGTTTTGAAGAATCCTATGAGGCTCTTAGAGTCTTTGAGATTCTTGCGGTTAGGGAAAAGCCTGATGTGAGGACGACAACTTGTGCGAAAGTGAATATGTAGTACTACAGCTTGCTTACCACTGCAAAATCATGCTTCCTTAAACTTTGAAGCTTGATTATATATAAAAATTTGACCATTACCATGTTTTTTGCATTTAGAAATTTACGAGTAATATAAAATGGGTAGCATCCCATCTCTTTGAAGAAGAAAAAAGACCATACAGGATGATCTAAGTTTTGATTTTGTTTTGGACAATGCTTTTACTTTCATGCAGGAAAGAATGTGGGACTTGGCGAAGACTATACCATCTTTTCCTTGATTGATGGAGTTGTGAAATTTGAGAAATTTGGGCCTGACAGGAAAAAGGGTTAAGTGAATCTTTTTACACCTTGATTATGTTACTTAGAAAAATTATAGAGAGTACAAATTGAAGCTTAATTATTATGATTTCTTTTACTTCAGGTGAGTGTTTACCCACGAGAAGTGTAACCTGAGAATCCCAACAGCTATAGAGCAAGGAAGAGGGAGTATTTCAGGATGAGGAGCGAACGCAGAAAGGCTAGAGAAGCAAGACCAGTACTTTAACCCCAACTGGTGCTAGCTTCTATTCCTGATGTTACCATCACTAATCCAATGTGCTGATACATGTGTAAAATTCTCCCTGTATCTATGATTCCCTTATAGCATTGTATTCAGTTTTGTTTTGAATTTTGAAATAGAAAACTAATTATGATTGTATGTATTATTCTTGACATTTCCTTTTGTTCAATAATTTTCTGTCTGATGATGAGTTCTTACACTTTCCACCTTCACAAGCTAAGGTAGATTGATATACATTGATATTACCGGGTCATTCACCCTTCTGATTAGTTTTTTTTTTTTTTTTTACTTTGGGTCCCTAACTTTAATTATTTTACCATTTTTCTTGTTCTTATTCATCTTTTCAGGTAGCTAACCTCCACGAAAGGTTTGAGCAACACAGACACATGGTTTGTTTCTCATCCAACATTGCATTCTTTTTAATTAGTGCTAAATTAAGACTTGAAATATGTTGCATTTAACTACTTCCTACTACAATACTTATTATTTGTTATAGTGTGTATTCTAAATTTGTATGTGTTGAATTATGATATTAAAGTGATCAATGTGACTAACAGGATTTGTTAAATGCAATTTGTGCTTCTAAGAAAAGCAAGGTTCAATTTAAAATAAATGATATTTGTGCTTCCAAGCTTCATTTGCAATTGAATTCTACCATAGCCATTGCTTACTCTCTTCTTTATTTTGTGAAGCTTTCATGGCCCAAAATAACAGTGGAAAGAGCACAGTTTTCTTTACTTTATGGTTTTTCCTTTTCCATTTGGGATATTGGTGCAAAATTGATATATTTGTCTCATTTTTAATTTTATAATTTAGGTTGGTGATTCTCACTTTACTCTTTGAAACAATGCTGTTTTCCCCTTTTGCACTTAAGTGATCAATCAAAAAGATACTATAGTATTGTATTTTATTTATTTAATTCAGTCAGTAGGCTTATTTATTTTACTGTATGAATAGTATGTGAATGGAGTTAAGTTATTTTACTGTGGTATTGTCTTTCTAATTTTTCGAGTTTATGTTGCTTGCTTTGTTTGAATTTGTTTTCTGATTTTGCATCTTGCTTGTTAGGTCCGTTTTAGCTTCATAGCTGTATAAGTAATAAAGGTGCCAATCTGTGAGGCAACCTGTGAGGCACATTGTCCATACCCACCGAGCCCAACCTTAGGTGCCAAAATAGTTTGCCAAAATATTATTCACTTTTTCTTTGATTTTTCATTATTTTTTTCTTCTCTTCTTAATTTTCATTTCTATTGATGTTCTTATTCGTTACAACAATTTTTTGCTATTCAATTTATTGCAATTTCTGTCCAAAAATTAAAAGAACTTTTGTTATTTGTTCTTATCATAATGACAGATATCAAATTTGATCTATGTTTTGTAACAAAAGAAATGGAAACACAGGTGAACTTCCTTTTCTGATTATATTGACACTTTGTTGGTTCACACCTCATATATATTCCACACTTCCACAAAACTTTACATTTTATCTTAGAATATTATAAAATTTCATTCGAGAGGTTGATTTAACTGGAAATTATCTAATGTCAAGTTTATCTTTAACTTTGATACTCCTTGGTCATTCAGATTTCTTTAAGAACTTGAAATAGATTCAACAACTGTTAAAAAAATTAGACAAGCGATTGACAACCAAACTGAAGTTACTGTACAAGTCATTAATTATACAAAGACCGGTAAGCAAGTCTAATATTTCTGCAGAGAACACTACTTTAATAGGAAAAGTCAATATAAAATGATAGGAAATGTTAGCATTTTTTCCCTTATTAGCACTATTTAGTTCATTAAAAGAAGACAAAATACTAAGAAATATTGCCTACAAAATTTCCTGATGTCAATTGTCTTTCCTCCATCAATTGCTCCTTGTTCCTAATGATAATTTTATGCAGGGCAAACCTTACATGAATTGCTTTGAAAGAAGTTTTATTTACTGTTCTTACTCTGATGGAAAGCAACTTTGAAGTTCTGCTTCTTTATGTTGTGAGGTCAATGTCAATAAGTTGCCACTGGTCATGTCTAGTTTGTATCAATCAGATGCATCTTGATCTGGTTTTCTTCAATTATTGCCTAAATTTTAATTAATTTAATTGATTTATTCTATTTGAATGTTCTCATGGATGATAGTATCCTTAAATCATCCTTTTACTAGTTAGAGTTGTTGATAAATGTTGGTTTCAATGTAACCTTAGTGGCTCATGAAATGATGAGGAAAGAGATTAACTAATTATTAAGATTCAAGGATGGCACTTGTTTATTACTTGTCAGTTAATGATAAAAAGGTCAATGTACTATAGAGAAAGCATTACTTATAGATGCTATTATGATGCATATCATTTTATTGGCATAATGGTTCATACTAAAGTAACTTTGAGGATTATTTTCCTCTAATATGCTGCCTTATTGCTAATGACATGGAATATGATGAATCAGGAATCCACTATAAGTTCTGGCATGAATTGTTCTTTGGTTCATTTTATTGTGATTTATGGAGTTATCATGTATGATCATGCTATCACTTCATATTTTGATGGGTTTATTACTGTGCAGGGGTCTGATTTAGATAGTTTATTAGAGTAAAATAATGTAACATCTTCAGCCAAAATAATTGTTGGCCCAACACCTCTGAAGCAGAATCAGAGGTATGAAGGTAGTGCAAGGATTATTAGAAGCATATTCTCAAACAAGGAAATGTACCAAAGTCAGTTAGCCAGGCCTCAATCGGAGCAGGCAGTACCAACATCTGATTTACAAAAAGAAAGACAACATCTGATCTACAAAAAGAAAGACAACCACCTTGCCCTGTTCATGTGCAATTGATTTTGATGTAATTTATTTTTAGAGGAATAATTTTTTTAGAGAAATAATTTGTGTTATTCCCAAATAGAAGACCTTATGGCTGCTAATTTATTATGGCAACCTAAATTTTGTTTAAGGATAATTTTTATTATATTAAAGAATATTGGATTGTATTATTATGTATTTATTTTTATTTTATAATATTTTACTAATTTAATTAAAATTATAGGATTATATATATAATTATATTATTAAATATTAGGTTTTAGAAAAAAATTAATATATATATATATATATATATATATATATATATATATAGAGAAAATAAAAAAAATAATAAGGGACCTAAGGCTACACTTATATACAATAGCTATAGTATACAGAAAAAAGAGGGACCTAAGGCTACACTTATAAACGGTAGCCATGGTATACAATGTGGCTATGCTTTACAGGTGATGCAATAGCGTTGAAAAGCGTAGCCTATTCTAGTAAAAATGGAAGCTGAAAAGCGTAGCCTTTGGTCCTGAACAACATCATTTGAAAAGCGCACCCTATTCCCAAATGCCAAAAGCGTAGCCTTTGGTGCAAAAAAGTGTAGCCTTTGAGAATAGGCAACAGCCAAATAGGAATCACCCCCAAAAAGCGTAGTCGTAGCCCAGAAAGCGTAGCCGTAGCCTAAGGCATCATTTTTTTCACTTTTGGCTACACTTTTCAAGTGTACTTGAATGGGTGTTTTTCTTGTAGTGCATTCTTGAAATTACATGTCCCTTAAAACACAAAACAAATTAGTAATATATGAATAAATTTAATAAAGGAATTTAAAGAAATGAGTACAAACCTACACCTTATATTAAAGAAAAATACACCCAAATATTAAAATACAGGACACAGAATCAACTTACAGCGAATAAATTTATCTTTTTTCTTTCATCGACTGGACAAGTTCTGTGTAATGGGTCCAGTACAAAAGATTTTTTTTCCTTGTATTAGCCACCCATAACCACCAATGTTGTGAATGGCAAATAGGCGCAAAAATCTGAAGTATGTCCAGATTGAACAATGTTTAAATTATTTGGTACATAAGTAAAGAATGGTAATAAGAAGTTTTAGGAATGAAAACTTACATAATTATGCGATGCTAATATTTTAAGGTCCAAGAAGGGTATAAACATTGGGTAGTCCTCCACCCTGAATGGCCTATTGGTTTAAGGATTTATGAATACCCCTTCTGGATGATTTCCAAGGGCCATGTTCTGCAACAATTGTGAAACACCAAATGAATACAGAAAATACACCCAAACGAATGTAGAAAATACACCCAAACAAATACAAAAAATACATCCAATTGAATGCAGAAAATACACCCAAAGGAATGCAGAAAATACACCCAAACGATTACAGAAAATACACCCAATAGAATAAACAAAATACACCCAAGATTTGTTACAGTACAACTTACTACAATATTAGGGGGGAGACAGTATACTTCTTCTTGAAACCTTTTAATCTTTTGCTGGTTAAGGATGAGGCACATGGCAGACACAATCTACAAATAAAAGCCCAAATCAATTTTACATAAATCGATATTTCAGTTACATTTCATGATAAAATCATTAATGTTATTCTAATATTATCTCAGCTTCTATATGTGTTTCAGCTTTGAAGGATGCGAAGTGGAGTTTTGACAAAATGTATTTATTTTGGGCATTGAGTGTGCACACGTTATCAAACTTATTAGTTCTTCCATCTGCGTATGTTTTGACACGTGTGGCCCAGATGTAGCATTTCTCTTTCATATCAGCAGTAATTTCATTTGTCCTCGCAGGAGTTTCAAATTTTTCAAAACTTTGTTCACCACTTTGCTTATCAATAGGTGGAGTTTTACCTTCTGTCACTGCCTGCAATTTTTTCCACCAGCTCCCCTAACTATTCTATTAGTTTGGGCGTTTCAGGAGTTTTCGCCCTCTCTTCCGCTTGCGTTGCTGCACCCTCTTACGTTGCCGCCTCTTCTTGGCTTGAATCAGTCAAGCCGAGGCTGAATGATGGCATCAGACCTTCTTTAGGAATGTACGATGATGTCCGTGCCATCATCATAAGTGCAGCAACATCATCTTCTGGGGCTGGATTACTGCGTAATGAGACAAAACATACTATAAGAGTAAGAATAGATGAATGATATTGAAAAAAAATGTTACTCTACTGAACTTACACTTTAGATGGAGCTGGTGGAAGCGTGGGTGTGCTTTCTTCATTTTTTGGCGATAGTTCTGGAGTGCTGCAGGGTTACAGAACAAACACAACCAAAGATTATTGAAAATACACCCAAACTAATACAGACAATACACCCAAATGAATACAGAATATACAGAAAAAAATAGACATGATTACAGAATGTAGACCCAAATGAATATAGAATATAAACCCAAACCAATACATACAATACACCCAAACCAATACAGAAAATACACCCTAACAAGGACAATATACACCCAAACAGAAATCATATACACCCCAAGATTATTTCTTACCAAATACACCCCAAGACTATTTCTTACCTTTGTAGCACAGGGGTTGGTTCATTTTCTGTCACAGGTGTTTGTTCAATTTCTGGCACAGTGGTTGTTTGCGATAGTGGTAGACAAACTTGAATCGGAACTCTAAACAATAAGAAAAATAAAAGGTTAAAAAAGCCTCCGAAAATAAAAAGGTTATAAGGTTGAAATTTTCTTGAAAAACTCACATTGCAAGCGCTTTAGACTGTGTCTCTTCCCTTAGAACCATCATGTTCTCTTCAGGTGGCTCAGTGGCTGACTATTCAACCAGACTTAACCTAAAATACAACCTAAGAAAGTCAAAAATACACCCGAAGCATTCAAAAGAAAGATAGGCTTTGTTTTTTGAGAACTTACATACTTGCAGTTTTTGCTTTTTTTTTCTACCTTTTTTTTCTCGAATAAAATATTAAAGGGCTTTTTTTCTAAAAAATATATACAGAATTAGAAGTAGAATGTAATAAAAGAATAAAAGCAATGGTTATTTGAAAGAGAAATTACATGCTCTCTACCGGTTTGTTTACGTTACTTTGGTCTGTGTCCTTGAGAGGAAGGATCATCACTTTCTAAGTTTATGTCCGGTATTCTAAACATAATAGAGTACATGTTATTCAAGAAAAATACCATACTGTTAAATCAGGATAACAAGATTTTATCAAATAAAGCTTCTTACATTTCAGATGATACATAGTGACCTTCCGTCGATCGCAGGTCAGCTTCCTTCTCCCTGCCAAACAAAAAATAATTATTAGCAAAGAAAATACCTTAAAATTTGAAATATACATCCCAACAAGACATACCCCTGTGTAGCAGATTTTTCATTGTTTTCCCTTAAGAATTCATCTAATTCTTCAGTTCCAATTTCAGATCTGACCGTACATGCATAAAAGAAAATGTTAACAAATATAATTTTGATGATAGATGGTAATATAGCTTACAAAGTACTGTATCCATGACAGGATTGAGCTTGCTCAGGAGATAAATCCTCAACAATGACCTTTTTCTTTTTGGATTTTGTCCTGGGGGAAAAACAAGTATGAATCAGAAATGCAAAATTAATTTAATCACAAAATACTATCCAAAGAAGTGCTTACTTTTTTGGTGTTCTCTGAGTCTTTTGCTTTGTTTTTTGCTTCTCCACTGGTGATGATTCTTCGCTTCTAAAAGTTAATAAGAGATGCTCTGTTAATACATGAAAGCTTGATAATAAACCCAAAGTAAAGCAGTAATAATTTCAGAACATTACTCATCACTTGATTCAAATTCTGAATCAGAATCTTCCTGAATCTTCCTTTTTTTGGACTCCATTCTGGAAGGCAAACAATCATTATTTAAAAACATACCAAAAGGGATAAAATACACCCAAATGAATGCACAAAATACACCCAAATAAATGTACAAAATATACCCAACTGGATAAACAAAATACATCCAAGTATGTTACTTAATTTTTGGCTTTTCGAGTGGGTTGTATACTTGTTGAATCCTCTGAGTCTTCTTCAGTCTCAGACTCAGGTAGAATGGACATCACTGTCAGTTGTTTCAGTCTCAGATGATGATGATGAACTTTCTTTCCTTTTTTTGTTTGTTTAGTTTTTTCTTTTTTCTTTATTTCTTTCATTTTCTCCTTTGTTTCCGCCATCTTTACAATCCCCTGAAATATTAGAAATGTTAGTTAACAGCATTTAGGTAAATAAAATACATCTAACATATTTTGTTCACTTACCATATATTCCTCCATTTCTGCCCTCATTCTTTCGACCAACTGCTCTCTAGTCCAGTTCGCAATCCAGGATTTTGGAGGTCTTTCTCTCCGCTTCTTGTCTTTATTTTTTGATAGATGAAAGTAAACTATCATCAGGGCAAACAGGCAGCCGTCAATTGCTTTTTTTTCAAATTGTGATCTGTTATGCCCTTGATGATAAAATTCAGAACATGTGCTCCCCAGTTCCCCTCTGTTATTGTGTCCATCTTAAAAATTGGTGCCAGGTGCACAGGGGAAATTTTATTTATTGTAGTTGGTAACAAGAACGCCATCTGTATATAGAGGATGAAAATCCTCTTGAACATGAGGCTATCCTGTTCATTATCAACACCAATATCCATCATTTCATCTGTCAGATTTTTGAGGGTCTTCTCCTGGAATCTTCTAAAAATTTGTTTGTTGTCTTCAGAAAGATCCTTATAATTTAATTTCTGAGGTAGTAGATCTCCTACAAAAAGGTAAACAACATTGTATGAAAATCACTTGAAATACACCCAATCATCACTTGAAATACACCTCAATATGGCTCATATACACCTATGTTTGTAATGATTTACCTGACACGTTGATGCCAAGGGCAGCCCCTATTGTTTTTTGTTTTACTTTAAACGAACCATAGCCAGTTTCGAGTCTATTTTCCCCTAATTTAAAGGAGTTAGCCAACTCCTTTAATATTTGGTGATGCACCCTTAGCAGTGGGATGTGCATCAGGGCCCAAATCCCAAATCCCTTACAATTGCTTTCTTCTCCTCACTCATATTTCTGAATTTCTCACTCAACAAATGGGTTACACACTTAAGGTCTTTGGTTTGCTGTAAACAAAGGAAAATTAGAGTCATATATATTTCTATTATGAAAAACTGATTTGATCCAAGACATATATTTGTTCTTACATTTTTTCCAACTTGGTTTCTACCTGCCATTTTTTCTGAAATGAAAAATACAACCATAGATATCAGTCAGATACACCCATAGATCAGCCACATACACCTATACGGTTTCTCATAAGTATTTAATTAGATTAGTTCAAAATGATGTTCAATTCACTCAAACATGCATAAATATACAAGGTCAAGCAACATTATAAGGTCAAGCAATATAGCAACTGTTGACTATATTACAGTATATCAGTTCAGAAATATACACCCAACAAATTATGCCATATACACCCAACAAATTACTACATATACACCCAACAAATTACTCCATATACACCCTCAAAATTACGCAATATACTCCCAAAAATCAGTTACGAGAAGAACTAGAACAACAAGAACACTAAAACCTAGAACAACTAAGAAGAACAGTGAAACCTAGAACCAAGAAGAAGAGTAAAACATAGAACAAGAAGAACATTAAAAATAGTAAAATGAGAGCTAGAACAAGAAGAACAGTAAAACCTAGAAGAATGTAGAAAAATAGTAAAACCTAGTTCTTCAATTTTGAAATATGGAAAATCTACAAGATGAGTAAAATAGTAACGTACCTTGAGTAATATATCTTCGTTTTTTTTGGAGATTGTTGATGGAGAGTTCTATCTTGTGTTGATGGTTTCTACTAATCTTCGCGATGAGTTCTATCTCTTCAGTTTCGAATATTGCTCGAAAATGGATGGTTTGTGTTTTCTTCGAAGGAGAAGTAGAATAGTGTGCTATAATAAGCGCTTTTTGCAAAGCGCAACCGTTGAGTGGCACGCGTGTAATTTACGCTCCATTCAAAGGGAGTGACTGCGCGTGGAATGAAGTCTGGGCTGGTCAACTTGTAACGCTTGTAGGGCTTTTTTGCTTGTTTGTGTAGCAGGCTCGATATTTTTAATAGAGTATATTTGATTTAAAATTTCTCTACCTTTCAATTTTATCAAAATATCTATTCATAGCTATCCTTTATTCTTTTATAAAATCCAAATTTCTAACCCTAATTCCCAAACTAAATCAGAAACCTTAATTCCCAAATTGAGAAATCCTAACCCTAGAGACCCTATCCCTCACCCACAGAAACCTCACAGCAAGAAGAAAAAGGGGGAAATGGAAACAGGGGAAGATGGGAATCAGAGAAGAGAAGAGGGAATCGGAGAGGAAGGAACGACGCTACGGCTAGGGCTTGCTGCCGTCACAGTCGTCGTTGCACCTTGCTGCACCGTGACCACCGATCCATGGAGCTGTGATGCGAGCATAAATTGGCGAATTAAAAATTATTAAAATATATACGTTACAAGTATAGTTCTTAACTCGCTAGAAATCCACTTATCAATTTAGAAAGGTGTCACAAAAATTTGAAATTAAAATACTGGGAGTATGAATCCTAGGTCATCTCCCAACGAGTTGCAGAAAAGTGTGCTATTTTATTAATCAGATGTTTTCAAAAAGGTTTGAGTTGAGTAAACAGGAAATTAAATTGGAGAATTTGAATAATGTAAATAAAAACCTTGATTGGGAGTTGATTAGTTGGAAGCCCCATTATTATTGAATTACTCTCTAGATTAATTGATAATTAAAGGTTATCCCGTTTAGTTATCTCTTACTAGGTAAGGAAAAGTCAAACAAGTTGGAATGCTACGTCCGTTCACAAGTTGCAGCCCACTTAATTAAAAGGGATTGGTGTTAGTGACTAGAGGGCAATCCAATAATAAACCCAATTACAATTTTTCTTTTAAGCCTTCCAACTCAAGGGTTCCTTTCAATCAACTCCCCATCAAGTTAGGGGATTACTCGCTCATTGTGAATGTAAAATTCATAACATATGAAAGGGAATTGAAGAAAGACATTGTAAATAAAAATCAAAATAATCAATTAAAAATAAAAGTAATCCTTGTATTAAATAATCCTAAAAATATTCCAATGGTAAAATTAAGCAAAGCAAAGGACATGGAAGAGTAAAGCCAAGTAAAGAAAACGAACTAGAATGACGAAGTCTTGATGAGGTAATAACTCTTCTCAGTATCCCAATGCAAAAAGTGGTAGAAAAATAAAATCCTAAGAACTATCAATGTATATAGAGAAAACCTAGAGGAGGAATAAAAACTAGATCTAAAAACTGAAACTGTCTAGAATGAATTGTTGTTCTGGTTTCTGCATGTTCTCTGGTTCTAGTCTGCTGTTCTGGGCCGAAAACTGGGTCAAAATAGGGTCCGAAATGGCCCCCAGCGAATTCTACAGATTATGCAGATCGTGCACGTCACGCGATCGCGTCATCCAAACAGACGCATCATTTGCGTTTTTCCCTGCCACGCGTTCGCGTCGTCCACGCTTCCGCGTCACTTGTGCTTTTCCAATCTATGTGATCGGGTGAGCCATGCGGCCGCGTCACTGCGATTTCTCCTCTTTCGCGTGAACGCGTGAGCCATGCGGCCGCGTCACTTCTCGCTGGTTATCTCCTCAATTTCTCGTGTTCCTTCCATTTTTGCTAGCTTCCTTTCCAATCTCCAACTCATTCATGCCCTATAAAGCTTGAAACACTTAACACACAGATTACGGCATCGAATGGAATAAAGGAGAATTAAAATGCATAATTAAAAGTCTCTAGGAAGCAGTTTTCAATCATGTAATAATTTCAGGAAGGAAATATAAATGCATGCTAGATTAATGAATAAGTGGGTAAGGATCATGATAAAACCACACAATTAAACACAATATAAACCATAAAATAGTGGTTTATCAACCTCCCCACACTTAAACATTAGCATGTCCTCATGCTTAATTGAAGAAGATAAGATAAATAAGTATGAACATGTAGAAACTCATGCAATGCAATGCAACCTATATATATGAATGCAACTATATGATTCTTGCCCACTTGATCAAAAGTAAATAAACTTTTCAAAACAATTACAAATCAAATTCCACTAATTCTACCATTATACAGTAAGACAGATAAAAGTGCAAGAAGATAGCTCATGAAAGCAGGGAACATGGAAATTCAAGCATTGAACCCTCACTGATGATGTATATACGCTCTAATCTCTCTAGTGTATAGGGTAATCACTCTATCCTTCTCTAATCATGCTCTCTAACTTTTGTTCTTCCCCTAACCAATCAACAACAGTTAATATACCAATGCAAACATCTTGAGGTCTTTTCAAGGTTGTAATGGGGCCAAGGTAAGGGTAGGGATACATATATGGTTAAGTGAGCTTATAAATTGAATCTTTAATTAACCCAAGCTTTAACCCAACCTATATATTTTATATAACCTTAGAATTCATACCTAGCTACCCAGAATTTTCTTTTACATTCCATACTCATGTATCAAATTTTAATTTTATCATATGTGCATTGATCTTTGAATTCTTAATTCAGCATTAGGGTAATTTTGTCCCCTTATTTATTTTTTGAGTTTTTTTTAATATAGACATAAAAATAAACATAGCTTATCAATGCACATATATTTTTAATTCTTATAGTTTCACATGAGTAGGTATCCAAATTCCCATTGTATTATCATGACACATTCCCTTAATAACTTTTGTTCCCACAATTTCCCATACTTAACTAGCATACATAATTCTATCTTAAGCTAACCAAAGATTCAATTTGGGATATACAATTGTTTTTTTCGCTTAAGGCTTGTAATGTGGTAAAATATAGAACAAATGCTCAAAGTGGTTAACAAAGGTAATTGAAAAGGGTATGCTTAATTTGGATAAGTGAGTTTAAACAAATAATGGCCTCAATCATATGCAAGCATACAAACATAATAAATATTGGACATATAGGATGAAACAAAATATAGATTACAATCATAAAGAAGTAAACACACAAGAATAAAATAATTATGGCTAAATAATGTAACCATGCATAAAGGCTCAAATTTTCACAGGTTGTGTGTTCTTTAGCTCAAATATCATGTTCCAAATACAACTTCAAGCAGATTTATCATAAAAATTTTTTAATTAAAATTAGTGAAATTTTGTTCCAAAGATAGAGTCTTAGAAGAAACTTATTGTCTTTTCAATCAAGTAGAACATGCATGCAACAAACCTATTACTATACAATTTATCCTATTCTATAAAAGAAAGAAAATCTAACTAAAATATCCTAATTTATTGGTGCTAGGGAAGAGAAATTACCTCTGAAAGTCAGGTACTGACCAACCTCCCCACACTTAAGGCTTTGCACTGTCCTCGGTGCCATCTGTCAGGAATAATGGTGGGCTGGTGGCAGTGTCTCCACAGTTGGGGCCGTCATGGCTCCCTGTGCTGGTGAAAGAAGTGGAGTCCGGAGTGCCTGGATCGTCATCGAGTCGGTGATTGCCTATAAGTAGCTCCTTGAGGTATTTGAAACGGCGGTGGTTGCGGCGCTCTCAGAGCTTTGCTTTCTTTTCTTGTTGGTCCAACCGCTTCAGTATTTGATGCAGCAGCTGACTAGGAGATGGTGGGGGAGCTGCAGCATCCTCTGTGGATTGGCTGGTAGTGGCAAGTTGTGGCCTGAGATATCTCCCGTTAGGGACATACTGATCATCCCGTGGAAGACTGGCTTTGGTGTCTCCAGCTCTGCAGGATACTCCGGCTGCTGAGATAAGATCAGAGACCAATGCGGAGAAAGGTAGGTTGCCCGTGATCTGCACATGTTCCATAGCATTCTGGATATGTCTTGGTAAATTAAGAGGCTGGTCTGTGAGGATGCACCATAATAGAACGGCCATGTCTGCCGTGAAGGAGGACTCATGAGTACTCGAAAAGACGTAATGGGACATAATCTGTGCCCATACGTGAGCCTCTAAGGTGAGTGCAGAAGCCGAGATTCCCTTAGGATGGGAACGATGGTATCCGAAGATCCATTTACTGCCAGGTCGAGCGATAACTTTGAGAACAATGTCCCAGTCAAACGTGTATGCTTGGCGCTTGATTGCGACTTTCTGAAAGGCGTTCAATTGATGCACAAAATTGAAAATCACGATTCTTGACAATTCCGCACAACTAACCAGCAAGTGCACTGGGTCGTCCAAGTAATACCTTACGTGAGTAACGGTCGATCCCACAGAGATTATTGGTTTGAAGCAATCTATGTTTATTTTATTATTCTTAGTCAGGATATTAATTAAAATTATCAGTTGGAATTATTAGAAAAATAAAAGAGTGTGAAATAGTTACTTGTTGTGCAGTAATGGAGAATATGTTGGGGTTTTTGGAGATGCTTTGTCCTCTGAATCCCTGCAACATAATGCTTACTCACTTTCATAAATGCAAGGCTCCTTCCATGGCAAGCTGTATGTAGGGAATCACCATTGTCAGTGGCTACCTCCCATCCTCTCAGTGAAAATGGTCCAGATGCTCTGTCACAGCACGGCTAATCAGCTGTTGGTTCTCGATCATGTTGGAATAGGATCCATTGATCCTTTTGCGTTTGTCATCATGCCCAGCAATCGCGAGTTTGAAGCTTGTCACAGCCATTCAATCCTTGAATCCTACTCGGAATACCACAGACAAGGTTTAGACTTTTCGGATCTTCAAGAGTGGCTGCCATCAGTTCTAGCTTATACCACAAAGATTCTGATTAAGGAAGCTAAGAGATAATCATTCAATTTGATGTAGAACGGAGGTGTTTGTCAGGCACACGTTCATGGATTGAGGAAGGTGATGAGTGTCACGGATCATCACCTTCTCCATAATTAAGCGCAAATGAATATCTTAGATAGGAACACGCATGTTTGAAAGGAGAAACAGAAACAATTGCATTAATTCATCGAGACGCTGTAGAGCTCCTCACCCCCAACAATGGAGTTTAAAGACTCATGCCGTCAAAGTGTATAAAATTCAGATATGAAAATGTCATGAGGTACAAGGTAATCCTCTAAAAGTTGTTTAAATAGTAAACTAGTAACCTAGGTTTACAGAAATTAAGTGAACTAAGATAATTGGTGCATAAATCCACTTCTGGGGCCCACTTGGTGTGTACTGGGGCTGAGACTAAAGCTTCTCACGTGCTTGGGCTGTTTCTGGAGTTGAACGCCAGGTTGTGACGTGTTTTGGGCGTTGAACTCCAACTTGTAACCTGTTTCTGGCGCTGGACGCCAGACAGCAGCATGATACTGGCGTTGAACGCCAGTTTATGTCATCTATCTTCGTGCAAAGTATGAACTATTATATATTGCTGGAAAGCCCTGGATGTCTACTTTCCAACGCCGTTGAGAGCGTGCCATGTGGACTCCTGTAGCTCTTGAAAATCTATTTCGAGTGCAGGGAGGTCAGAATCCAACAACATCAGCAGTCCTTTTTCAGCCTAAACCAGATTTTTGCTCAGCTCCCTCAATTTCAGCCAGAAATTACCTGAAATCAATGAAAAATACACAAAATCATAGTAAAGTCCAGAAATATGATTTTTGCTTAAAAACTAATAAAATTCTATTAAAAACTAATTAAAACATACTAAAATCTACATGAAATTACCCCCAAAAAGCGTATAAAATATCCGCTCATCACCAATCCTTCTGGAGCAGGTGGGAGATCTAAGGCTTGCTGTATGGCCTCTTCTGTAATGAGGACTTGCTTCTGCTGTAAATAAACGGACTACAGAGTCGGCAGGTGAAAATTGGAGTAGAACTCAACAACCCAAGAAAGATTAACCTGTCGTGGCTGTCTCTGTAAGAACCCCAATGTCTTTGTGCAATTTATGGCTCAACAAATTCAGTGATACGAGGCGGAAGGATAAGAAGGTGTTCATTGTTGTAATTTCGAGATGCCAGAATAGGAAACATCTGCTCACAGTAGCGATTTGGGAATCGTGCAGTGTCCTTTGCTGGGAAGGCTCTTTCCTTTTCATCAACCTTGATAATCCTTTTAGTTCATTGTTTTGAGGGTTTGATTGCAGTTGAAGAAGGCTCTGCCACAAATGATATCTTCGTTCCTTTCCTTGCGGTGGGTTTAGGGGTAGCTTTCTTTTTGCCTTTCTTAGTGGCCATTCTGAAAAAGGAAAGAGAAAGTAAGTTAAATCCAAAGAGATAAAGCAAGGAAGGGGATTGAGTGAGTGATAATCAGTGCACGGTAAAGATGAATGAAATAATCACACGGTCATGACAACATGTGAAAAGAGCGAGAAGGGAAATAGAATAAGTGCACGACAGGGAAGTAGATGCAAGATGTGTATTGGCATGCCGGCAAGGGCATGAGTAGCATAGATCAAGCATCACTTCGTAACAAACTATCACGTTTGTATTAGCAATTAAATGCAATTAATAAAATAGTAAAGGGAATTTGTGAAAAAGTGCATGATGCCATATGGGCTTTTTCACAAACACATAGCATGCATGATAAATAAGGTATAGAAAGTATAGAGGAAACATGCAAGCAACCCTTTAAAGAAAATAATATAAAATTGACAAACAATTTGCAATAATCCACAAGCATATAATGAGGAATAATGACTCAAATAAATTTCTAACACCATGTAAAAAGGAAAGAAGAAGAAAGAAAATATGGATAATGAAAAGAAAAAGAAAAGAAAAGAAAATAACATATAAAATAAGAAGAATGATAGAAAAGGAAGGAGGGAAGGAGAAAATAAAACCTTGTTAATGGAGGTGAGAGAGAGAGTGAAAGGTGAGATAGAAGGAAGAATGGAGAAGGAAGAAAGAATGAGGGAAAAGAAAATTTAGGAGTTGGAGAAGAGAAAGATAAGATATTTTGGCAATTTAGGTTGAGCTGTGCGGCGCAAGCGACGCGGCCGCATCAGGCACGCGTTCACGTGATTGCGCATTAATTCAGTTGACGCGGTCGCGTCGGTCACGCGGTCGCGTGACCCTTGTTATGCTTCTGGCACGAGTGCAGCCTCGCGCCTGCATAACTCTCTGTTCGAATTTATATATTTGCCAAATTTGGGGTGACGCGATCGCGTGAGTGGGCTTCAGAAAGGAATGACGCGGACGCGTCGGCGACGCGGTCGCGTGATAGGGATTGTGCGTCTAGCACCAATCCAGCACCACTCTCGCACAATAATTCGTTGTGCACCCTTTTTTCCGTTGAAAATCAGGACACGAGGCCGCGTGGGGCATGCAGTCGCGTGGGGCACGCAGTCGCATGGGAGGCCATTAATCCCATGTGACGCTGATGTGTCAGCGACGTGGTCGCGTGGGACGATTTGTGCCACTGGCACGCCTCCAGCCACGCACCAAGATGACTCTCTGTTCGTTTTTATTTTCTCCCCTCTCCTAGCGACGCGGCGCGTGGCATTTTTTTTTTGAAAAAGTTTGCAAATGCAGATGCATGAAATATACTGATAAGGAGAAGAGTTATTAAGTAGAAAAACTAAAAATGAAGAAAAGAACGATCATACCATGGTGGGTTGTCTCCCACCTAGCACTTTGCTTTAACGTCCGTAAGTTGGACGCTCCACTAGCTCAATCTTCTACCATGTGGGGATCTTCCAAGAGGAAGATCTCAAGCTCTTTGTTTTTCTGCATCTTCTCGCCATGGTACAGCTTCAGACGTTGTCCATTAACTTTGATAAGTTCAGAACTTGAAGGATGGCTTAGGTGATAAACTCCATATGGTTCGGCCTTCTCTACTCTGTATGGACCTTCCCATCTTGATCTCAACTTGCCTGGCATGAGCCTCAGTCGAGATTTGTAAAGGAGGACTAAATCCCCAGGTTGGAACTCTTTTCTCTTGATGAGCTGATCATGTACAGCCTTCATCTTCTCCTTGTATATTCTTGAGTTCTCATAAGCTTCTAGGGGAAGGCTCTCCAGTTCTTGCAGTTGTAACTTCCTTTCAGCTCTGGCTTTCTCAATTCCCATGTTGCACTCCTTGACTGCCCAAAAGGCTCTGTGCTCTACTTCAACTGGGAGATGACAAGCTTTTCCATAAACTAAGCGGAAATGACTCATCCCAATGGGTGTTTTATATGCTGTCCTATATGCCCATAGTGCATCTTGTAGCCTGGTGCTCCAGTCTTTTATATGAGGTTTGACTATCTTCTGCAAGATACGCTTTATCTCTCTGTTTGACACCTCGGCTTGCCCATTGGTCTGAGGATGGTATGCTGTTGCAACCTTATGAATTATCCCATGCTTCTTCATTAATCCTATTAGTCTCCTGTTACAAAAATGGGTGCCTTGATCGCTCACGATTGCTCGTGGTGATCCAAAGCGGCAATAATATGGTTTCTCACAAAGGAAACAACAGTGTTAGTATCATCAGTGCGGGTAGGAATTGCTTCCACCCATTTGGAAACGTAATCCACAGCTAACAATATATAAAAATAACCATTAGAATTTGGAAATGGACCCATGAAGTCAATGCCCCAAACATAAAAAATTTCACAGAAAAGCATAATTTGTTGAGGCATCTCATCCCTTCTGGATATATTACCAAATTTTTGGCATGGGAGACAAGATTTACAAAACTCAGCAGCGTCTCTAAAAAGAGTAGGCCACGAGAATCCACAGTCTAAGATCTTTCTAGCTGTTCTTTGAGGGCCAAAATGTCCTCCACTCTCAGATGAGTAACAGGCGTCTAAAATAGACTGGAATTCTGATTGAGGCACACAACGTCTAATTACCTGATCAACGCCACATCTCTATAAATATGGGTCATCCCATATATAATATTTAGACTCGCTTTTCATCTTGTCCCTTTGATGCTTAGAAAAGTGTGGAGGAAATGTGCGGCTAACTAGATAATTAGCTACAGGTGCGTACCGAGGGACTACCTCAGATACTGCTTGCAGGTTATCAAATGGAAAATTATCATCTATAGGAGTAGAATCATCCTTAATGTGCTCGAGGTGACTCAAGTGGTCTACCACTAGATTCTGGTTACCACTCCTATCCTTTATTTCTAAATCAAATTCTTGTAATAGCAGTATCCAATGTATGAGCCTTGGTTTGGACTCCTTTTTAGCTAATAGATACTTTAAAGCTGCATGGTCCAAATACACTACTACTCTAGTACCAAGTAAATAAGCTCGAAATTTATCCAGAGCAAAAACAATAGCAAGAAGCTCTTTCTCAGTAGTAGTATAATTGGACTGGGCAGTGTCTAAAGTCTTAGATGCATAAGCAATAACAAAAGGATCCTTACCTTCACGCTGAGCCAGCGCTGCTTCTACTACATGGTTGGAAGCATCGCACATGATTTCAAACGGCTGGCTCCAGTCTGCTCCTCTCACAATTGGAGCTTGAGTCAGGTCAGTCTTCAGCTTATCAAACACTTGTTTGCAATCCTCACTGAACTCAAACTCAATATCCTTCTGCAGTAATCTGGATAGGGGAAGTGCTACCTTACTAAAGTCTTTAATAAATCTCTTGTAAAAACCTGCATGGCCAAGGAACGAACGGACTTCCCTCACAGAAGAGGGGTAAGGAAAACTAGAAATAACATTCACCTTTGTTGGATCTACAGAAATGCCAGTATTAGATACAACATGTCCCAGTACGATTCTTTGTTTAACCATAAAATGACATTTTCAAAATTTAATACAAGGTTCGTGTTGACACATCTATCTAATACTCTAGATAAACTATCAAAGCAAAGGTTAAAAGAATCACCATAAACGTTAAAATCATCCATAAAAACCTCCATACAGTCCTCAATCAGATCAGAGAAAAGACTCATCATGCACCTTTGGAAAGTGGCTGATGCATTGCACATGCCAAATGGCATTCTCTTGTAAGCATAAGTCCCAAAAGGACATGTAAAGGTAGTCTTTTCCTGATCCTTAGGAGCTATATGAATATAGAAATAGCCTGTGTAACCATCTAAAAAGCAATAATGTGATTTACCTGACAGGCGATCCAGCATTTGATCAATGAATGGAAGAGGGTAGTGATCCTTACGAGTAGCTTGGTTGAGACGCCTGTAATCAATGCAGACCCTCCAGGCGTTCTGTACTCTGGTTGCTATGAGCTCTCCATGCTCATTCTTCACTGTAGTGACTCCAGACTTCTTGGGCACCACTTGCACTGGGCTCACCCATTCACTGTCTGAGATGGGGTAGATAATACCTGCCTCTAATAGTCGGGTCACTTCTTTCTTGACAACCTCTAAAATAGTGGGGTTCAGTCTTCTTTGGGGTTGACGAACAGGTCTTGCTCCTTCTTCTAAAAATATCCTGTGCTCACAAACTTGAGGGTTGATGCCTACTATGTCTGCTAAACTCCACCCAATTGCTTTCTTGTGCTTCCTCAGCACACTAAGTAACTGCTCTTCCTGTTCAGGAGTGAGGTCCTGTGCAATGATAACTGGAAACTTCCGCTGGTCCTCAAGGTAAGCATATTTGAGGTGTGGAGGAAGGGGTTTCAATTCCAACTTCTGGTCATGATCTGGCTCTGGATTATCTGTAACTGATGGCAGTGGTAGAGTGCCTACATTGTCCTCGAAATTCCCCACACTTGGACCTTGTCCTATGTACTTATCTTCAAACTCTTCCTGGTGAACTTCAGCTATGGTTTCATCTATAATGTCACACTGGAAGATAGAACGATCTTCTGGAGGGTTGTTTATGACTCCATTCAGATTGAAGATTACCATTCGGCCATCTATTTCAAAAGAGTATGTTCCTGAAAAAGCATCCAATTTGAATTTTGATGTCTTCAGGAATGGTCTCCCAAGTAGGATTGATGATGGCTTATCTGAGTCATTATGGGGCATCTCCAAGATATAAAAATCAGTGGGGAATGTGAGCCCTTTAATGTTCACTAAAACGTCTTCAGTAACTCCAGCCACTGTAATAATGCTTTTATCTGCTAACACAAAACGAGCTGCCGACCTTTTTAAGGGAGGAAGCCTCAAAACATCATATACAGATAAAGGCGTTATACTAGCACATGCTCCTAAATCACACATGCAATCATAAATTACTACACCACCAATAGTACAACTAACTATACAAGGACCTGGGTCACTACACTTTTCAGGTAAATTTCCCATTAAAGCAGATATAGAACTTCCTAAAGGAATAGTTTCTAATTCATTAATTTTGTCTTTATGTATGCACAAATCTTTTAGAAACTTTGCATATTTAGGTACCTGTTGAATGACATAAAAAAGGGGAACAGTTACCTCAACCTTTTTGAAGATTTCTACCATTTTGGGATCGGGTTCCAGCTGCTCCCTGCGCTTCCTTGGAAGTTGTGAAAATGGAATGGGAGTGGTGTTTTCTGCAGTGTCTGCGCCTTTTGGTGCTTCCTCCCGCGATTGAGCTTCTTCTTTTTCAGCTATGTCCTGTATGTCCTCTTCTTCTTCAACATTTTCTATTTCTACTACCTCTTTAGCTGAGGCGTGTTCTGGTGGGCTTGGCTCCTCCTGATTCCTCTCCTGCAGTGTGGCTCCAGACCTTAGGGTGATGGCATTAATGCCACCCTTTGGGTTGGGTAATGGTTGAGAGGAGAGTCAACCAGAGCTTGAGGACTGGTTGTTGGAGTTGTTCATTGATCCAATCTGTGAGACAAGGGCTTGCAAAGTAGAATTCAAACCATTTAGAGTAGAAGTAAGGTTGTTTTCCATGGCCTGTTGTCTCCGATCAATGGCTTGTAGTAATTCATCATTAGGAGATGAAGAGGGGTAAGTGATCTGAGAAGTCTGCTGAGATGCTTGAGGCTATCTTAAATGAGGTGCTCTGTAGGACTGATTCAGATTCTGCTGCCTGAAGTTGTTATTGTTATTCCACCTCTGATTTCCATTATTATCTCTTCCTCCTCTGTTATAATTGTCCCCCTATCCTTGGTTAGAATTGTCTCTCCAACCTTGGTTAGAGTTATCTTGCCATCCTTGGTTATAGTTGCCACCTTGATTGTACCCTTGATTGGGGCGGTCATGAAAGTTATGAGTGGCTGCTACAGTGTTGTCTTCTGGTTGGAGTTGCGGACTGATGTTAGGATTTTTGCTAGTAAAGAATTTTATAAAAATAACCGCGTTGTAGATATAGATTCTAAACCAACAGAAATCCCTTCGTGCAAACGTTTTGGTTATCACAAGTAACAAACCCCTTTAAAATTGATAACCGAGTATTTAAACCTCGGGTCGTCTTCTCAAGGAATTGCAGGGAGGTATGTTCTTATTATTGGTTATGGAGATTGTAAATTGGGGTGTGAGAATGAGGAATGAATATGGCAAATAATTTAAATGGCAATTAAAATAAATAAATACTGTAAAACAAACCCTTTGGCAAGGTACAAGAAATTGGAAGTCCAGACTTAGTTATTCTTATCAATAATAATGAAAGTTGAATCTTAATTCCACTTAGTTAACCTTTGCTAAAGCAAAGGAAAGTCAAGGGACTAATTAATTCGACCTTCGAATCCTATTTATTTCCTAAGAAAAGGTTGGGATTATTGAAGTTCAGTTCAATTAGCAAAGATAGCAGTTATCAATTATGTTGAGCTAAGATAACTCCTGAGTTACTGATTTCTTAACCAAGACCAAAAAGGGAAAAGTAAATTAATTCTACTGGAATGAAAATGTCTTCAAATTGGGAATAATCAATGGCATAAATAAAAGAAAGCAATATTAAACTGAAATACCTCAAATAACATTAAATAAGAAAATCATCATGAATGTGGCATAAGCCAAATAGGCAACATAACTAATATAAGCATTAAAGTATCTGAAAATAAGAAATAAATATAAAGTAAAAGAACATTGAACCTGGGATCGAGAGTCACTCCTAAAACTAAGAGAAGTCCTAAATCCTAATCCTAAAGAGAGAGGAGAGAACCTCTCTCCAACTAAAACCTAAGTCATGGAAAGTAACTAAAAATTTCATTCCCTCCGAATGGATGCATTCCCACACTTCATAACCTCTGGTCTATGCCTTCTGGACTTGGATTTGGGCCAAAAAGGGCTTCAGAATCCGCCATGAGCGTTTTCTCCAATTTCTGGTGCGTGGCCTCTGTCACGCGTCCGCGTGGGTCACGCGGTCGCGTCAATTGGAGTTTTCCTTGTCGCGCGGTCGCGTCAGTCATGCGGCCGCGTCATAGGTGTTCTTCTTTAGATGTGCGGTCGCGTCAGTCGTGCGGCCGCGTCACTGCTTCTTCGCTCTTGGCACGCGGTCGTGTCGTCCATGCGATCGCGTGGATGCCAGTTTTTCCAAAACTCCATTTTACGCTTTTCTTCCACTTTTGTATGTTTCCTTTTTCACCCTTTAAGTCATTCCTGCCTTAGAAGATCTGAAACTACTCAACACACTAATCATGGCATCGAATGGAAATAAAGGTAATTAAAATAATTAATTTTAAAGCATAGGAAACATGTTTTTCACATACATCACATAATAAGGAAGGGAAAGTAAAACCATGCAGTTAATATGAATAACTGGGTGAAGGATTGAATAAATCACTCAAACTAAGCACAAAATATATCACAAAATATGGGTTTATCAACCTCCCCACACTTAAATAATAGCATGTCCTCATGCTATATCCAAGGTAAAAAGTAAGGTTGAAGTGGTGGAATGCCATGCAATGCAATTCTAATCTAAATGCAACTAACTCAATGCATGATGCAATTCTAATCTTATTCACTCATATATAAAGCTTACATGTAGTTAAATCAATTTACATTCTCAAGGAATCATATATACATAGCCAACCTTAGATAATGTTAAAGCACTTTTACACTTGAGATGGGAAGAAAAATATTTTATAGACTTGCAAGATAATTAACAAATTAAGCATAGATATATGTTGATGAGTTATTGAACCCTCACTGGATTTTGTGTTTACTCTCTAATCACTCAGTGTTTATTGGGTTAATCACTCTATTCTTCTTTTTATCCTTACTTTTTATAACTTTGTTCTTCATCTAACCAATCAACAATTATAAAATATAGACATACCAAAAATCATGAGGTCTTTAATTAAGGTTGTAATGGGGCCAAGGTAAAGGTAAGGGTATATGTATAAGGTTAAGTGAGCTAATAAGTGAATCCTTAATTAGTCTAAGATCTCACCTAACGTACATATCTTGTAAAGCAGAGCTTCTTTACCTAGTTCCCATATTTTTTCCACTTTTTATGTTACATTCTCATGTTGTAATTTTGTCCCATGTGCATTGCTTTATTTTACAATTGGGGAATTCTTTTGCATCCTCTTTATTCAAATACTGAATTATAATTTTTTTTAATGCACATGGTAATTCACATATTTTGATTTCACATGAGCATGCTTCGCAAAAATTTTATTTTGAATTATTTCATTCTTTTCAACTTCCTACCCTTTGTTTTTATCATCCATGTTCCCAATAGGTTTCCCATACTTAAATAATTACACAATTTTTATCTTAAGCTAACCAAGGATTCAACTTGGGATTTTAAATTTGTTTTTCTGCTTAAGGCTAGTGTTGTGGTTTATAAAATAAGAGGGAATTAAAGGCTCAAGGGGGCTAACAAGGGTGACGTAAAAGGTAGGCTAATTTTGGGGTAAGTGAGCTAGAATCAAACAATGCCTCAATCACTTTCTTGGTATGTATCTATATTTTATAACTAGACATATAGATTAAAACAAAGTAAAGAACACCAGAATAAAAAAGAAGGATGAAACACACAGGAATAAAATATTATGGTTTAAATATAACCATACAATTAAGCTCAAAACTCACAGGTTGTATGTTCTCAAACTCATAAATCATATATCACTTAAGTATGTCGTGGAAGTAGAAATCAAGAGTTCCCATTATACTCAATGTAAAATATATTGAATGGCTTTAAAGTTTTAGTGTTTCTCCTTGATGAAATGTTCTTTACTAACTAACAT
Organism: Arachis hypogaea; assembly: GCF_003086295.3. Taxonomy (NCBI): domain Eukaryota; kingdom Viridiplantae; phylum Streptophyta; class Magnoliopsida; order Fabales; family Fabaceae; genus Arachis; species Arachis hypogaea. The sequence continues at coordinate 42,399,111 of NC_092044.1, forward strand.
GTAATGCTATATATGCAAGGTGTGGATTGTTTCTATTCTGTTAAAGTCTCTAGCTTACTTCCTTTTTATTTTCAATCAAGTTAACTATCATATACTAAAAAGGGTAAACTTTACTAATTAATCCACTTAAAATAAAACTAGTAAACTAATGTGCAAATCAAGCTAAAATATCCAAAATAGTATACATATAGCTCAAAGTGCAAAATGCAAAAAGTACAATAAAAAGAAAAAAGAGAAAAATATGCAAAAATACAAAAACTAAACAAAATAAGAGAAAGTTTGTAGTGGTTCACCAAAATAAAGATATGCCAAAGATGGCAACCTCCCCACACTGAAATAATAGCATCGTCCTCGATGCTCACTCAAGCTGGGTGTGAAGGAGTGTCATCTCCAGAAGGATGGGTAGCTGGAGTCTCTGTGGTGGTGGTCTGATGATCTGGCTGCTGCAGAGGGGGTGCTGACTGGATAGGGATCTCAGGATCCGCAGCCTGGATCTGATGTGGGATCTCCTGCTGTGGTGCAGCCTGCTCTGTGCCTGCCTGCGCAGTCTCTCTCTGTGGATGGGTCTCCTCCTCGTGCTCATTCGCCTCCTCCTCAGATGGCTCTGATGGTGTGTCAGGCTCGGAGGGGGATTTCGCCGCCAGATCATATCAACAGCTTCAGGTGCTCAAAGCGTCGCCGGTTGCGACACTTAGATCTCTCATACCGGCGCCGGTTGCGGCACTCCATCCTGTCTAGCTGCTGAAACAAGCGGTGCACTAGGTGATAAACTAGCTCTGAGGCAGGGGGAGGTGCAGTAGTGGTAGCAGGGGTAGCTGTGGAGGAAGAAGGACTAGCGGAATGTGTGGCTGTCTCATTAGTAGCAGTGAAGGATGGGGGTCTGTAGCCTAAAGCTAGAAAGTTCCTACTGTGAGGAATAATCTTCCTATAGTCTGCAGCCGCTGGCTTCTCATCGGTATCCTCCCAAGGCATGTCAGCTCGATGGCCCAGCTGTGTAACCAAATAGGGAAAGGGAAGAGTGCCTCGGACGTGGACCCTGGCCATGTAGGACCGGATAAAACGTGGCAGGTACAGGTCCTTACCCTCCATCACACACCAAAGGAGGGTGATCATAGCGGCCGGTATCTCTGTCTCATGGGTACTCGGCATAACATAGTTGCTCAAGATCTGGTGCCATAGCCGAGCCTCATCATTTAAGTAAACCCGCTTGATTCCCTTAGGCATGGTGGTGTCCTGACCCATTTCCCACGGAATAGTCGGGTCAAGGGCTATCCTGGCCTTGACAGCATCCCAATCAAACTTCATGAAACGCATGTCTTCCTCAGCCTTTTTGTACCCATCAGGCTGATCGGACTTGGGTGGGAGCTGCAGAATGTCCTCAATGGCCTTTTTAGTGACTAGTATCTGCTTTCCTCTTAGGTTCACTGCATCTAGGGAAGTGATGAAGTAATTGCAGTAAAATTCCCTTACCCAAGATGCATTGACCTCTGTCAGGTTTATCTCCAGGAAGAACCAGCCTCTTTGTTTGATTTGATCAGAGGTATATTGCTGGAGTTCTTTTGGGATTTTCATAGTCCGCTTTAAGTACAGGTTCCTGGAGGTTGCACACGCCAGATATTTCAACTCGCAGTATCGGTTAGCAAACTTTATGGGATCAGTAGCAGGGAGTAGCTGGTCAGCCTTCTCCTATGCGGTAAAGTGTTTCTCCCGCCAGGAGGCATCATGTATAAGATCTATGATAGACAGAGATGATTCTCCTCTTTTACGTTTGCCAGTGGTAGCCTTTCCTTTTCCCTTTCTCTGGGAATCTGACATCCTGAAAAATAGAAAACCAGGATATAATAAAAATAGGAAAACAAATAGGCAAATAGGTTGATGATGACTCAGATAGAGATAGAAATAGCAAAAATTAGAATCAAACATCAACAATGCAATTTATGAACCAGGAGATCAAAGAGAATAAGAATGCGTGCCCTGGCATTCATGAATTGGTTTGGGGGAATCTAAGGAAAGCACAGTGAAAAATGCCAAAACCAAGACAAGAATGGAAACATTTTACAGAAATTTGGGCAGCATTCTAGCTAAAAGTGGATTATCCCGGAAAATAAACAGCAACAAAACAGTTCATATGAAAATTAAAACATAGCTGCAATTACATATAAGGAGTATGAACATGAAAAAGGCAATGTAAAAAGCAGCATGAAACAAGAAAGTACAGCATATGAACAATAACAACATCCCAGAATCATCAGAATTGCAAAAATCATAAAGCAAAAAACACGAACAACACAATTATCAAGCCTAAATCCACTAACCACATCCTAGGCTACCTAACAACCTAAAATCCACTACAATATGCATATCTAACTAGCCTAAATATGAACAAAAAGAGAAAAATATGAAGTAACTACGAATGGATAGAAGGGTGACGTTTTGCAGAACCTGGAAGGCTAAGGAAGGAGATTGGGGCAGAGAGGTGGCTGGGGAATGGCGGTGATGGCATCCGGCGTGGCGGCGGAGGTTGGCGCGGCGGCGGTGGCTGCTGTACAGGGCAGGGGCTGCGGGAAAGAAAGGGGTAGTGGAGCTAGGAAGGGTTGGGACGGGGGTTGATGGTGTTGGTGGTTGGAGGTGGCGCGGCTGTTGTGGGCGGCGGGGAGGGTGGGGGTTGGCGTGGTGGTTGGTTCTGGGTGGTCGACGGGGGCGGGGGTGGCCGATGGTGGTGGCTGGGTGGTTGGAGAAGAAGAGAGGGATGGGAGGGTTTTGGGGTGGGGCGCGACGGATAGGGTTCGCGTGACTTGGGGAGGTTATAAATTTGAATCCACGCGATCGCTTGGAGCACGCGTTCGCGTGGCTAGGGTGTAGTAGGGGTGACGCGATCGCGTGGAATGGGTAAAAGAGGGAATGACGCGATCGCCTGAGGCATGCGATCGCGTGGCTGGAAATTGTACTAAACGCACGATTCCAGCGTCGTGTCAGCGCAAATCTCTGTCTCCTTTGGGGTGGTGTGCAATCCTCGCGATGCGATCGCGTCGCTCACACTGTCGCGTGGGATTAATGTTTGAGCATGTGACGCGATCGCGTCAGGGACGCGACCGCGTGGTTCATTTTGTGCGAAACGCACAATGGCCACACGATTCCAGCCCAACTTTCTGGGCGTTGGATCTTTACGCCGATTTCCAGGTCACGCAGCCGCGTGAATGACGCAGACGCGTGAGAGGTGTCTTGTCGCAACTGACGCGATCGCATGATCGATGCGGTCGCGTCGCACGCCCTTTTTCTCTCTCTCTTTTTTTGTGCATGTATGTAATTATGCAGTATGCAGTGCTAAATGCAAATGTTATGAATAGCATCCAGGTTCAATAGAAATAAACAATATAAAATAAACAAAAATGAAATAAAATGGAAACAGGAACGATCATACCATGGTGGGTTGTCTCCCACCTTGCACTTTTGGTTAAAGTCCTTAAGTTGGACATTGGATGAGCTTCCTGTTATGGTGGCTTGTGCTTGAATTCATCCAGAAATCTCCACCAGTGCTTGGAATACCAGCATCCTCCGAGGTCCCAAACAAAGTACGTAAAGCCCTTGGGTGAGTTCAAACAGGCTTGTAGGCTCCCGGAGTGTTGAATGTCAGAATAGACTCCAGGATCCCAAACTTTTCTTCGACACCCGTCTTTGTCTTGATCTACATTGTTCCAGTCGGGTGAGGGGTAATTCGAATTCTCACTGCAGTGACCAAACAGCTTTCGAAATCCTTTAGATTGAGCTTGACACCAATTCCTGCACCTCAAATTGAAGTGCGAAACCTCATTAAATCTTGCATACCATCGCTAAGTGCGAGTCATTTCCCCTTTTCTCTTAAAGCCGCGGAGAGCTCTAAGCTGGCCATCTGTCTCAAGCAAACCATATTCAAGTGGAAAATTGAAGATAAAGGTCAAGGATTTTACCCACTTGAAGTTTGTGTTGAGTGGTAGTGGCTTTAGGGTCAGTGTTTCCAGTGGTTCTGCAAGCTCTACTCCCTTGTGGTCTTTTGTGAATTCCTCCACTTCCTTGCAAACCTTTTCCATTCCAGCCATGTCCTGGTCAAAGTCTTCCATGTCTTCCTCATCACCTGAGTCATAATTAGGAGGTTGAGAAAAGTCGACCTCTGCATCATCTTCGTATTCACTTGGGGAAGATTCTTCTGTCTCAAAGAATTCACTTGCGGATGCAAGTTCATCACTAGGAGGACTTGACTGGTGATCATCATCATCAAGGAAACATGTGTCTTGGGTAATTCCGTCTAGTTCTTCATAAGATATCTGCATTGGGGGCTACGCAACATCCTCTTTAGCATCAATTGTAATATCCTTGACGGAGTTCTCCACAACTCTGGATTCAGGTGGCGGTTCGGCATCTCCTAAATCTTCAACCAACTCTTCTTCTTCTGCAATGACAGCGCCCTCTACTTGTTCCAGTATGAAGTTATGCTCTATGCTGTCCATTGGAGTCTCTAGTGTCTTCTTCGTGCTGCGTTCTTCATTAAATTCTCCACATGAAGCCATGGGAGTCTGTCGAGTGTCTGGATGTCTGGAAGATAACTGATTTATTGCTTGCTCCAGTTGATGAAGGGTTGCATTGAACTGGTTTACTGATTTCTTGAAGTGAATCTGTGATTCTTGGCTTGATGGATATGGACATGGTGCATAAGGGAGTGGTGGTTCTTGGGAGTAATTGGATTAGCGTTGGGATGGATAAGGATCCTGTGGTAGTGAATGGTGAAAAGAAGCTTGTGAGTGTGGTGGTTCGAAGTTATGTCAAGAGGATGGTCTCTGAGCACAGGGTGGGGCTTGTTGGTAGTTACAAGGCGGTCCACCATATCTTTCAGCTGGGTATGCATTGTAGAATGGTCGTTGTCCATGATATCTTGGAGGGTGTTGTTGCCTAAAGGGTTGATTAGATCCTCTTGGCTCCATCCATCCTTGATTGGTCTGACCTTGATGCATATTCCTGCTGTGGTTTCTATTTCCTTCAACAAAGTTAGAACCAAACTCAAAGCGAGAGGGGTGAGAATTCATAGTAGTTATCAAAAATAAGAGGGAAAAAGGAGAAACAAATAAACAAGTAAAAGAAAAATATTTTTTTTTGAAAAATATTTACAATAACCAATAATAAGGCACACGTTTGCAACTCCCTGGCAACGGCGCCATTTTGACGTTAGGATTTTTGCTAGTAAAGAATTTTATAAAAATAATCGCATTGTAGATATAGATTCTAAACCAACAGAAATCCCTTCGTGTAAACGTTTTGGTTGTCACAAGTAACAAACCCTTTAAAATTGATAACCGAGTATTTAACCTCGTCTTTCAAGGAATTTGGAGGTATGTTCTTATTATTGGTTATGGAGATTGTAAATTGGGGTGTGAGAATGAGGAATGACTATGGCAAATAATTTAAATGGCAATTAAAATAAATAAATACTGTAAAGCAAACCCTTTGGCAAGGTACAAGAAATTGGAAGTCCAGACTTAGTTATTCTTATCAATAATAATGAAAGTTGAATCTTAATTCCACTTAGTTAACTTTTGCTAAAGCAAAGGAAAGTCAAGGGACTAATTAATTCGACCTTCGACTCCTATTTATTTCCTAAGAAAAGTTGGGATTATTGAAGTTCAGTTCAATTAGCAAAGATAGCAGTTATCAATTATGTTGAGCTAAGATAACTCCTGAGTTACTGATTTCTTAACCAAGACCAAAAAGGGAAAAGTAAATTAATTCTACTGGAATGAAAATGTCTTCAGATTGGGAATAATCAATGGCATAAATAAAAGAAAGCAATATTAAACTGAAATACCTCAAATAACATTAAATAAGAAAATCATCATGAATGTGGCATAAGCCAAATAGGCAACATAACTAATATAAGCATTAAAGTATCTGAAAATAAGAAATAAATATAAAGTAAAAGAACATTGAACTGGGATCGAGAGTCACTCCTAAAACTAAGAGAAGTCCTAAATCCTAATCCTAAAGAGAGAGGAGAGAACCTCTCTCCAACTAAAACCTAAGTCATGGAAAGTAACTAAAAATTCGATTCCCTCCAAATGGATGCATTCCCACACTTCATAACCTCTGGTCTATGCCTTCTAGACTTGGATTTGGGCCAAAAAGGGCTTTAGAATCCGCCATGAGCGTTTTTTGCAATTTCTGGTGCGTGGCCTCTGTCACGCATCCGCGTGGGTCACGCGGTCGCGTCAATTGGAGTTTTCCTTGTCGCGCGGTCACGTTAGTCATGCGGCCACGTCATAGGTGTTCTTCTTTAGATGCACGGTCACGTCAGTCATGCAGCCGCGTCGCTGCTTCTTTGCTCTTGGCACGCGGTCGCATCGTCCATGCGATCGCGTGGATGCCAGTTTCTCCAAAACTCCATTTTACGCTTTCCTTCCGCTTTTGTATGTTTCCTTTTTCGCCCTTTAAGTCATTCCTGCCTTAGAAGATCTGAAACTACTAAACACACTAATCATGGCATCGAATGGAAATAAAGGTAATTAAAATAATTAATTTTAAAGCATAGGAAACATGTTTTTCACATACATCACATAATAAGGAAGGAAAAGTAAAACCATGCAGTTAATATGAATAACTGGGTGAAGGATTGAATAAATCACTCAAACTAAGCACAAAATATATCACAAAATATGGGTTTATCATGGACACTCATCAGTATAGTGACTGTAATCTGCACGGATTTCGCATACTCTTTGTGGAACCAACTGCTGGCTGTGCTGTGGTGGAGAAGGCTGAACTTGCTGAGGTTGTTGTTGATTCAGTTGCATCTGCTTCAGCAAGTTAGTCGTTTCACATAAGCTCTGAGCTATAGCAGCAGTCTCTTTACTAGTGGATGCCTCTGCAACAGCTCTTGACTGACTTTGTCTCTGCCTATGATTCCTGGTAGAGTCAGCTAAGTCGCTGATCAATTGCCATGCTTCTTCCGTAGTCTTGTACTTTTTCATAGAACCATTGCTAGCACCTTCCAGTGTGGTCCTATCTTGAGATTTCAAACCCTGTGTAAAGTAGCCGAGCAACACTATCTTGTCAATCATATGATGGGGGCATGCGTCTCGAAGATTATTGAAGCGTTCCAAGTATTCATAGAGGGTCTCAGATTCATCCTGAACGATCATAAACATATCCTTCCTCAGCTTATTGGCAACTTCAGCTGGAAAGAATTTATCCAGAAACTCTCTCCTAAGTGTATCCCAGTTGGAAACAGTTGTTACGGATTGAGTGTAGTACCACTCTCTTGCCTTTCCCTCCAGAGAAAATGGGAAGGCTTTCAGCAGAATGGAGATTTCATCGTGCCATCACGCTTAACAGTAGAACAAGCAGTCTGGAAATCCCTAAGATGCTTGATAGGCTCTTGAGCAGGTAAGCCTTGAAACTTGGGCATCAAGTTGAGTAGTGAGGACTTTATTTCAAAATCTACAGCTACTGCTGGGTGGTGTGCCTGGAATGGTTGGAGCGTAAAATCAAGGGCTCCTTCCCCCTGGATAGTGACTCTTCTGGGTGCTGTCATGTCACCTGCACGTAAATGAATTGGATCAGTAGAGAGGGAGCTTGTTTCTTCCTTAGATGACGGTTCAGGTTCATCCTCAAAGAGGAGTCGCCGACGCCTAGCTTGCCTTATACGTGAAAGAGTTCTTTCAATTTCAGGGTCAAATACTGGCAAGCTTGGATCAGGAAGTGAACGCGTCATTTAACGAAAGAAACGTATAGATCATAGTGACAAAAATAAAATAAAATGCAAATAAATAAATTCTAATTAATAACTTTAGCACTCTATTGCAATTCCCCGGCAACGGCGCCAAAAATTGATGCGAGCAGAAATTGGCGAATTAAATATTATTAAACTATATACATTGCAAGTATAGTTCTTAACTCGCCAGAAATCCACTTATCAATTTAGAAAGGTGACACAGAAATTTGAAATTAAAATACTGGAGTATGAATCCCAGGTCATTGATAAACCACTATTTTATGGTTTACATTTTGTTTAATTGTGTGGTTTTATCATGGTCTTTACCCACTTATTCATATAATTAGCATGCATTTATATTTCCTTCCTAAAATTATTACATGATTGAAAACATGCTTCTTTGGTCTTAATTTAGCTAATCTTAATCCTCTCTTATTACCATTCGATGCCTTGATCTGTGTGTTAAGTATTTCAGGCTTTATAGGGTATGAATGAGTGAGAGATTGGGAAGGAAGCTTGCAAAAATGGAAGAAACACAAGAAATTGAGGAGATGACCAGCGAGAAGTGACGCGTACGTGTCAGCGACGCGACCGCGAGGAAGAAAGGAATCCGCAGTGACGCGGTCGCATGGCTCACGTGACCGCGCGGATTGGAAAAGCATAAGTGACGCAGAAGCGTGGACGACGCGAACGCGTGGCAGGGAAAAACGCGAATGACGCGTCCGCATGGATGACACGATCGCGTGACGTGCGCGATCTGTATAATTACAAAAGTCGCTGGCAGAGATTCTGGGCCGCATTTCAACCTAGTTTTCGGCCCAGAAACACAGATTAAAGTCAGGGAACTTGCAGAGACTCAGGATGCTCTCATAATTTCACTTTTTAGTTTTAGATGTAGTTTTTAGTGAGAGAGGTTCTCTCCTCTCTCTTAGGATTAGGATTAGGATTCCTCTTAAAGGATTTAGGATTTCTTTTAATCATTTTAGGATTTATTTCAACTCTTCATCAAGTTCAATATCTTTTTATTTCGACTCCTCTTAATTGTTGATTATTGATGTTGCTTATTTGGCTTATGACTCTTCATATTTGGATTGATTTTATTTTATTAATGCAATTGAGGTATTTCAGATTTATGATTGTTTTCTCTAATTTATGTTATTAATGCTTGTGCTCCATCCAAATTATTTTCATTCAAGTAGGTTTTATTCCCTTTTGGCTTTGGTTGATTAATTGGTAACTCTTGAGTTATCAAACTCATTGTAGACCGAAAATTGGAATTCTTCAAGAATTGATTCGAGATCCAATAACTCTAACTTTTCCTAAGGAAAGACTGGGACTTGAGGATTCGAATTAATTCATTCACTTGACTTACCTTTATAGTTAGAGGTTAACAAAGTGAGAGAAAAATCCAATTCTCATCACAATTGATAAGGATAACTAGGATAGGACTTCCAGTTCTCATACCTTGCCAAGAGTTTATTTTACAGTCAATTATTTATTTTACTTGTCATTCATCATAATTATTCCTCATTCTTAAAACCCCTAATTTACAAACTCATAACCAATAATAAGAACATACCTCCCTGCAATTCCTTGAGAAGACGACCCGAGGTTTAAATACTCGGTTATCAATTTATTTAGGGGTTTGTTACTTGTGACAACCAAAACATTTGCACGAAGGGATTTCTGTTGGTTTAGAATCTATATCTACAACGCGACTATTTTTATAAAATTCTTTACTAGTAAAAATCCTAACGTCAGTTGTCTCGCAACGAGTTACAAAAAAGTGTGCTATTTTATTAATCAGATGTTTTCAAAAAGGTTTGAGTTGAGTAAACAGGAAATTAAATTGGAGAATTTGAATAATGTAAATAAAAACCTTGACTGGGAGTTGATTAGTTAGAAGCCCCATTATTGTTGAATTACTCTCTAGATTAATTGATAATTAAAGGTTATCCCGTTTAGTTATCTCTTACTAGGTAAGGGAAAGTCAAACAAGTTGGAATGCTACGTCCGTTCACAAGTTGCAGCCCACTTAATTAAAAGGGATTGGTGTTAGTGACTAGAGGGCAATCTAATAATAAACCCAATTACAATCTTTCTTTTAAGCCTTCCAACTCAAGGGTTCCTTTCAATCAACTCCCCATCAAGTTAGGGGACTACTCGCTCATTGTGAATGTAAAATTCATAACATATGAAAGGGAATTGAAGAAAGCATTGTAAATAAAAATCAAAATAATCAATTAAAAATAAAAGTAATCCTTGTATTAAATAATCCTAAAAATATTCCAATGGTAAAATTAAGCAAAGCAAAGGACATGGAAGAGTAAAGCCAAGTAAAGAAAACGAACTAGAATGACGAAGTCTTGATGAGGTAATAACTCTTCTCAGTATCCCAATGCAAAAAGTGGTAGAAAAATAAAATCCTAAGAACTATCAATGTATATAGAGAAAACCTAGAGGAGGAGTAAAAACTAGATCTAAAAACTGAAACTGTCTAGAATGAATTGTTGTTCTGGTTTCTGCATATTCTCTGGTTCTAGTCTGCTGTTCTGGGCCGAAAACTGGGTCAAAATAGGGTCCGAAATGGCCCCCAGCGAATTCTGCAGATTATGCAGATCGCGCACGTCACGCGATCGCGTCATCCAAACAGACGCATCATTTGCGTTTTTCCCTGCCACGCGTTCGCGTCGTCCACGCTTCCGCGTCACTTGTGCTTTTCCAATCCGTGCGGTCGCGTGAGCCAAGCGGCCGCTTTACTGCGATTTCTCCTCTTTCGCGCGAACGCGTGAGCCATGCGGCCGCGTCACTTCTCGCTGGTTATCTCCTCAATTTCTCGTGTTCCTTCCATTTTTGCTAGCTTCCTTTCCAATCTCCAACTCATTCATGCCCTATAAAGCTTGAAACACTTAACACACAGATTACAGCATTGAATGGAATAAAGGAGAATTAAAATGCATAATTAAAAGTCTCTAGGAAGAAGTTTTCAATCATGTAATAATTTCAAGAAGGAAATATAAATGCATGCTAAATTAATGAATAAGTGGGTAAGGATCATGATAAAACCACACAATTAAACACAATATAAACCATAAAATAGTGGTTTATCAAGCTGCCACCGTCATCCACGCGTTGTTGAGGGAAGCCCGAGACAGAGATGAGGGAGAGTCGTCATAGGCTGGCCGTCGGGGGAGCCGCTGTTGCGAGTTTGCATCGTTTGCACCGTTGCACCTTGGCCATGTTGCTGTCGCCGTTCCCGGAGGAAGAGAAAGCAAGCACGCCAGAAGAGAGCAAGATGGGGTAACCGTGACGGGCTACTCTTCCACCGCCGTGTATCGCGAATAGAGGAGGAGGAGAAGTCTTCTGTCACTACCGCCATGTTTCTTCACCGCCGTTGCCGTCGATGGAAGTCGTTGCTATCGCCAAACCACCGCGCTGTCGTAGCTATCACTGGGAAGGTTGTTGGAGCTTGCTGAGGATACTATTCTGATTTTGAAGCAATTCATCAATGTCACTGCTCATCCTTATCCTCTGTTCTACCTCTGGGTTTTGCGAGTTACCGGAGTCATTGCCACCATATGAGTCACAGTTCTGCCACCATCAAGTTTGGAGGAGGACGCTGCTACTGTCACCATTGAAGCTTGCTGGGGAAGGAGCTATTGACAGAAGGAACTGCTGCTGCTCTTAACTACTCTGTGCTGCTCTGCTCAGCCTCTACTTTAGGTTTTGTAGTTATTGGAGCCTTCTACGACTGGGAACCAATATTGGAGCTGCTGTGTTTGGCAATTTTTGTGAGTTTCGACATTGAGGTAGGGGATTTATTTCAAAATTAACAGTTTTAGCTTATGAATGCCAATGAGGTTTAGTGAGTAATTACAAATAATTCATAAATATGATTAATTGATAGGAATAAGCTTGGTTTGAGGTTGTGAAATTTGGATTGAGTTTGGTATTGAAATGATATTCTGGTGTTTCAATTAGTTTATTGAGTTTAGGTTATGGCTGTGAATGTCACTGGGTTTTGTTATTGTGAGTAATTAATTTGACAAGGTTAATTTTGGTTAATGCTGTGACTGATATTGGTTTTCTAATTTTGATGGATTTGTAGAAAATTCTGATCTATGTGACATTGTTAAATTGGTTGAAATATGGCTGTGAATGGAGATTCATTTGATAATACTTGTTAAATTGAAATTTGATGAGTTAACAATTGAAAAGTTGTTGTATTGATAATTGATGAACTGAGTTGGATTTGTGTTTGGTTTGGGATTATTTTAATGATGGTTTGAGTTGTGGCTGTATTTTGATTATTGAGAATAAGCGTTTGTTGTTGATTTTAGTAATCTAATATGTCGGAATGGCTTTGAAACTGACTTGTGGCTGGTTGGAATTGGTTTTGATGCTTGTTAATGTTGATTGGTGATTAATTAGAGTTATGTTTGAGAACTGCTAAAAGATTGAAGTTTGATTACCGAATTTTTCTCTTGAAATATGACTTCTAAAACAAAATAGTTACTTTGTTAACAAGTAAATGACTTTAAATTATGGAAGGCTGATTTTTGGGATTACTGGTTGACTGAGTTTAATTTTGAAAGGATTCTATGATATGTTGAAAATAGTTATAAATTGATGAGATGGAAGTGGGATAGATGGATTATGTGGAAATTGCGGACTATGATTTAATTGTTGATTATTGCGAATTATGAATTTTTGATTGATTGAGAATCTTCTGTTGTGATAATTGATGAGAAAGGTTTGATGAGATGTTGAAAAGAGGGAACCAGTAAGGGTGGCTAGGTTCGAATTTTAGGGGAGGTGTTGTCAAAATTTTATAAAATCTGAGGTTATATTTTAAAAGGTGTTTAATGAATTTAAAATAAATGATTTTCTTGAGTCTTTTGATAGAGGACTAAACTGAAAAATAGTTTTAAAGTTGGCTTGACTCAAGATTGCCAAAGTAGAGATTATGAACTAAAATGAGGATTAAGATTTTCATGAACAAATGCTTGGGAAAGTTAAGAAAGGTTTAAGAAGATGTGTTAAGGATTCAAATGGAAAGAGAGAATGAAGATTGATTTGTGGATTGTTGAGATTGAGAAAGGATAATGAAAAATGATAAAAGGTTGGAATACCCCACGAACTGTTAGTTGTTTAACTACGGGGGAAACCCACGAACTGATAATTGGTTAAATTCAGGAAGTACCCACGAACTGAATGATCATTGATCTCGGGGAAACCTATAAATTGTTATTTGTTTTATAAGCGGGAAAAACCCACGGACTGATAATCATTGCTTATGGGAATAACCCATGAATCGTTGTATGTTGATCTCGGGTATAACCCACGAACTGAAGATCGTTGTTTGATGTGTATTGATCTCGGGTATAACCCATGAACTGAAGATCGCTATGTTATTGTGTATTGATATCGGGGAAATAACCCACGAACTAAAGATCTCTATTTTGTTTGTGAATTGATCTCGGGGATGCCCACGAACTGAAGATCACTATTTCTCCTTGTGCGTATATTATGGGGTCGAGCTTTGCGCCGACTGTCGGTAGTCACAAGGGAGTGGTATTTTTACCACCGACACATATGCACTAAGGACACAAAGGGAAGCCATATCTGGGACTTGTTCCTAGGTAATGTCGGGCTGCAGGGTGTAAACCGACACGTGAGCTCATGGCCTGCTTAGAACAGAGATGCATCATATTGGTTGTGCATTTGCATTTGGCTGTGTTTGCTTGTATTACTTCTCTGTGATTGTGTTGGTTGTTTTATTGTGATTTGTTTGTGTGTTGAATTGAGTTTCTTACTTGTGCTAATACTTTGTGAATGTATAGAGATGATTAATAACTGTTGTTATAACTGAGAATCAATTATGTGGCTGAGAGATATTTAATATGACAAGTTTTGAGATTGAGATCTATTTTGGTTTTAGAATTTCTTGAGTTTAGAGATTTTGAAAGAGGTAATTGATTAGCTAAAGTAACCCAAGAGTATTTTCAAAAATGTTTTATAAGCAAAGTTAATTATTTGCATGTTAATCATTACTTTTACAGCATTCCCATTCCCTACTGAGAACGTGTGGTTTGTTCTCACCCCAAAATCTTCCACCCTTTCAGTGAAACAGGTTCGAAGACTCAGTTTGAAGCTGTGGGTGATTGTTATACTATATTTATGAGTTAAGTTGTTTTCATGGAGTTCCCTAGCACTTGTTACTTTAGTTTTTATTTTTACAGAGGGATAGGATTTGTATTTGAGTTTTATTTGAAATCTTTTGTATGACAGATATTATTATTAATAATTATGTGATTATTATTACTTGGTGATGTTTGCTATATGATTTTAATTAATAAAAACAAAATTTTCTGGAATTTTCTATAAAATAGAAACGTGATATCGAACTAAAGGCTCAATATTAAATAGTTAGTAAAGGAAAGCAGGTTAGTAACGCCTTACTTTTGGTACGATCATGATGTTCTGGAAGTTGGGTCGTTACAAGTAACAATAATTTCTCATCATTCAATTTCGCTCAAACTCTTATAAAATTTTTGGCAAAACCTCCCCTAAAACTCAGACTTTTCCACCCTTTAAGGGTTCTATAAATTTCAACAATTCACCAAATTCTCCCATCAATAACTTTTCAAAACACAGAATTTTTTATACTCAATTTATTACAATTCCATTTAACAAATAGACCAACATGATCAATCAAAAGAAATCATAATTTTCATCAAACTTTCATTGAACCACTACCACAACAACACCAACACAAAGAAATCAACATAATCAAGAATTTCAACAACCAATCATTTTTAAACAATCAGAAAACCAATCACAGTTCATAACCACAAATGAACCAACTTCATCAATTAGTCTCACAAAGCAGCCATAATCTATTTGAGCATTTAATCAATCACATTTATCCAGCACAGTCCAATTTAATCTATAAGACTCGCACAATCACTAAAAATATATTTTTAACATCGATATTGATTTATAACAATTTCTTGAAGTAAAATGGGTTTAAGAAAAAGCCCCTACCTCGACGTGACTCAACTACGCAATTGAATCAACATAAATTTTCCAATTTTAATCACAACAGTGGCAGTACTAGCAGTTCCAATGACTCCCTGCAATAGCGACAACAACAATCACAGTATGCAATTATAGTAACTCAACCCTATGACATCAACATCGCGAAATCCTTAACAAACTATAACAGAACACTAGCGGTGAGGGTTTTGGAACAAGAATACTTACTGTAATCTAAGAGGAACAAGAGGATGGCAGCTTCGATGATCCCCACCGATAGGAACAGAACCGGTGTGAACAGGGCAGAACTAGGGCGAGCTGGCAAAGGTTTCTCTGTTTATTGCATCTCTCAACACCTACCCTTCTCTCTCTCTCACTCGAATCCTAACCAGCGTCGTCCTCTCCTTCCTTCCCCCTCTTCTTCTCTTCCTCTTCCCTCTTTCATTCTCCTTTACATTGCAACTCTATTTCTCTCTTTTTCCTTTCTTTCTTCTTTGTGCCGTAGGTGTTAGGATTAGGAGAAGGTGAGTGACGGTTAGGTTAGAGATGTGAGGATGTGTGTGTGTCAATTAGGGTTAGAATTTTTAGAATTAGATTAAAAGAGTAAGAGCATAGTGGTAATTAAAAACCAAATATAATTCATCAACACGGTCAACCTCCATTAACAATAACTCATCTTTTCCAATAGAAAATTTCATAAATCATTCGTTATGTCATAAAAGTCGACATAATTGGTAAGAATATGCTAGACAAAGAAAACAAAACATGAATGATCAACAAAGAATATAGCATCTAACCTAAAAATATATAAGTTATTCGGCATGAAAAAAAGTCTCTACATCAAATTGTAAAATGAATATTACAATCCCAATTGAAGGTATCCCAAATAGAATAGTTTTATTAACTACACAGTTATATCTTTAGAGTAATTTAAGTAATAAGTTTTCTCTACTCAATAT
The DNA here is from genome assembly GCF_003086295.3 of Arachis hypogaea. Lineage (NCBI taxonomy): Eukaryota > Viridiplantae > Streptophyta > Magnoliopsida > Fabales > Fabaceae > Arachis > Arachis hypogaea. Next base: position 42,414,843 of record NC_092044.1, read on the forward strand.
CACCAGAATTATAGTAGCACAATGATAATATAACTAGAATTATAGTTTGAGTGCTTGATTGGGATAAATTGGTTTAGTTTGTACATGAGTTTAGAGATTACACATGAGTTTTGTAATAGATGTAAATTACTATTGTGAATTTTTTATATATGTTTTTAAAGAACAAAAGTTAAATAATTTGAGTGAATCAGTGACAACATATATATATATATATATATATATATATATATATATATATATATATATATATAACACTACATACTAAATATAAAGAAGTAAATAAGTAAAAGAATTAAAATGAATAATTTCGAATGTTATGCCACAAATTCATACAATGCCCTATATAACGCCTTAATTCATGAACCCATTATGCTTAAGTCATAATCGGCTATTAGCTAGAATATTATGGTGACCTTTAATCTATAACTCTTAATTTAATATATCAATAATATTGACAATATGTAAGTAGGATCATGTGACACTACAAGAAAAAAGGCCTATAGCCACGCTTTTTTCTTGCTATACTTTAAAAGTGTGGCCAAAAGTGATCAATGGCCACGCTTTTATGAGGATGGCGATTGATAAGAGATTTGGCCACGCTTTTTTTGCTATGCTTAAAAAGCGTGGCTAAAAGAGTATATAGCCACGCTTTTATGATGGTGGCGATTGATAGGAGATTTGGCCACGCTTTTTTTACCACGCTTAAAAAGCGTAGTCATAGAGTGAAACAGTCACGCTTTTAAAATGTGGCAACAGAATTTTGTTATAGTGACATTTTAAAAGCGTGGCCGTTTCCTATAACTCTTTTGGCACACTTCAAAAGCATCGCCAAAAGGTCCCATAAAAAACAAAACACAGCATTCCTTCATGATTCTAAACGCTGCATTATTCTCCTTCATTCTTCGAAATTAAAAACTCCTTTCTCTTCATAGAACCATTTGACTTCGAAGAACCCGGAACCCTAAAAGCTTCCAAGAACCGCAGCCCTCCGCGAAGAACCCCAGCCCCTCACCCCAGCCCTCCGCGAAGAACCCAGCCCTTCGAAGAACCCCAGCGCTTGCAATGCCTCCGTCGTCACTCTCTTTTCCGAAACTCCCACCATCGCTACTCCTTCAGCGGTGACTCTCGTCGGTGGTGACTCTCTCGGCTCTCACCGTCCGTCGCAAGCCCTCCGTTGATGGCCAAAAGAAACCCTTCCGCGGAGCTGTTTTGAGAGCAACGGTAGCGTTGGTCAAATCGTCGACGTCCTCGTCATCTCAGATTCCCTTCGCCACCGTGAGCTCTCTTCCTTTCCTCCATTTTTCTTTTTTGGAATTTTCTGGGCCTTGAAAATTTCATCTTTAATTGATATTTGCTCCAGCTACACCATAAGCTAGTTTTTTTCTTTCCTCGTTATTTTGTTAGATTGTTGAAACTTGAGGGACATAGTTTTACCCTCTTCGAATTTATTTTTTTTAAAAGAGAAAATATATTTATCAATTTCTTCTCCATTTACTCTCCGATGGAATTCATTGTTGTTCTTACTTCTTTATGTTGCTGTCATAATCAACTTGAGTTTAATGCTATTTGTGTGTTTTTATTTGTGAGATGATTGTATTCATAATTTACTTTTAGTTTTTGTACACTATATTTGCTTAAATGATTTATCATTGCTCTTATTTTATTTATTTATTTATTTTAAATTCTTTCCTTAATCAGATTCTGGAAAGTTCATAAGATGGGGTGCAACAGATGACTTAGGCTAAAACTATGTTACATCTGGGAAGCACGGGGTAATGCATAACCATGACACTGTTCTCCTGCAATCTTTGTTGCTTCTTTGTTAGTCAACTAACGTTTTCTAGTTTTTCTGCAAAAGGAAACTCCATAGCCTTTCCCTCTTTTGCCTGAAGTGTCTATTGTAAAAGCTGCTGTTGGATGGGCACATTGTGTTTTTGTAACAGGTAACTTTGATCTCCTTGTTTTGTTGGGATTGAAATAGAATGAATAAAGGAACATTAAATGTGTAGTATTATGTCTTTAGAGTGGAGTAAATCAGGGGCTAAATTTACACATGATTATAGATTTTCAACTGTGTAAACTATGCAGCTGTTATTTTCTACTTTTTGAAATTAAAGCTTTAATCTATAATTATATATAAATGCTTCTAATTTGTTTGATCAAGTTGTACTTAGTGAGATAATAACCAATTGAGCCATCAAGCGATGCTTCAATCACTGAGTCCCGGTTCCACGAGTTGGAGCTGTTTGGGCTGCAAAAGGATTGGGAGGTGCTTGACACATGCGTGAATGTTGATGATATGAAGCTTATTGCCAATGCATACAGGTTCCTCAAGGATCGGGGTTTCTTTCCCAATTTCTTTCATGTGAATGTTAGCTCCCTATTTTTTTAAAATTTCTTTTAGTTCTCTAATAAAACTGCATGAGTTAACTCTAGTAAATACTATATAGTTATTACTTGTAAATAATGTTATTTAGCATTAGCAATATAAATTACTCAATGAACCTAAACCTGGTTTCTATATCCACAACAAAAGTAAGTTCAAGAGACCCTCCATCTTATCTTATGAACAACTATGATAAAAGAAGTTGTTAACACCGTGAAAATAAAAGTGGCAATTGACCAAATGATCCTTAGGCTTCAAATTTTGATAATGTGATAGGAGGGTATAATTGACAATGAACAATCTATCATTTTCAAGGTGAAAATAGTATGATAGTACCCTTTTGTAATGCCAATGATGTGTTAGAATTGCTTGTTTCTTCAGTACATGGCATGCTTATTCATATTACCAACACACTTTTACATATTTGTTGTAATTTCACAATAACTTTAGTATATTTAAATAAGTTATACTAGCTTTAGAATCAATGAGATGTTTATTTGGAAAACATAAAGAAGAATAAAATTAAGCAAATCTTAACATGCAACTAGTAATAGTACATAGCAGTAAAGAGTGAAGACTGAAGACTTTCTTAAGTTTCTTTTTGTGTTATGGGCTTATGGCCAAGTTGTTGATCAATTATGTAACCTCCACCCCCTCTTTTTTTATTAATGGTAAACTGCATAATAGTAAACCTTAGGAATATTTTGAATATATTTGATTATGTATATTGCTTGATAAAAGAAAAAAGGGGCTGCGGCATGTGATGATTTCTGGATTAAATTGTGATGAGTATACCTGATTGACCATGAAGTATTATTAAGCATTGGAAACGGCACCTACCGCGCCTACCGTGAAGGGAATAAGATTAATTGGTGGCTCCTACCGCTCCTCCTATATTCTATTTGGGCAGGTGGGTTTCATTATGCACTGGTGTTAACATTCATTCTTTTTATTTTGGTTTGCAATAAACTAATGATAGCAATAAATAGTTTTGTGAACAGAGATTTAGCATGATAGGACTTTGTGAACAGAGAAGGTGGGCATACTCCTATCAGTTTTGTGAACAAAAGGTACAACCATTTTTGGTATTTTCATTAGGCCTTTGTTGATTACACCCAGTTCACATGTATCTTTTCATTGTAGGCTTACACTCTCCAACTTTAGGCTTTTTCAGTTGTTAAGAGATTAGATTCTAGCTTGCCTAAACCCTAGTCCCTGTATACTCAGGACACAGAAGTGGATCTTGCTTAGCATCATGTTTTCAGATTGTAGAATTTTTACTATATTTTAGACATTCGGTTGATCATATGTGATTTGAATTATCTATCAAAGACATGTATAACATAGATTATTGTTTGAGAGAGCTAGAGGAAGGAGGAACAATAAAGGATTTAGGGTTTAAATTGTATTATTTTTGTATTTTTCTTCAATTTTTAGTTTTGGAATTTAAACTCGAGATTTATTTTGTATTTGAGTATTAGTTTTTTAATATATAAAACAATTATAGCAAAAATTATGTCACTAATTACTGTTTGATTTATCTTGTAATAAAAATTGCATACTATATTTATTGGGTTGGTAATAAAAAGGGATTGAAAATTTATATTATGGGGTAAAGTCAATTTTTTTTAATTTGAAAAGGCTATCTCTCGCTATCGTCACGCTTTAAAAGCGTGGCCGTACCTCGCTATCGCCACACTTTAAAAGCGTGGCTGTATACCTCGCTATCGCCACGCTTCAAAAGCGTGGCTATATCTCACATTCGGTTACGATTTAAAAGCGTGGCCATATCTCTCACCTATAGCCACGCTTTTAAAAGTGGCAATTTGTAAAAAAGCGTGGCAAAACAAGTGTGGTGATAAACCCCATTTGTAGGGTTTATCTTGTATTGATTTTAGGGGATTTTATCATCTTTTACCCACATTTACTCAATGAAATAGCATGGTTTTGTATATTCTCCTTTAATTGTGCTTAAGAGTGAAAATATGCTTTTTAGGTCTTAAAATAGCTAAATGTAATTTACCTTGATTCCATTAGATGCCTTGATATGTTTGTTAAGTGATTTCAGATTTAGGAGGCAAAGATTGGATCAAGGGAATGAAGAAAAAAAGCATGTAAAGTTGGAGAACTCATGAAGAAATGATAGAACCAAAAAGCTGTCAAGCCTGACCTCTTCGCACTTAATTGACCATACCTTGAGCTATAGAGGTCCAAATGATGCGGTTCCAGTTAGGTTGGAAAGCTAACATCCGGGGCTTCGAAATGATATAAATTTTGCCATATGTTGCTTCGCGTTTAGGGGCACGCACGCGCACTTTGCGCGCGCGCGCCGATTCTGTCCGTGGCCCACTTTAATGAAATCATCCCCAGCGGTTTTAGGAGCCTTGTGGGCCCAATCCAACTCATTTCTGATGCTATTTAAGTCAAGTATTGAAGGGGAATCAATATACTTTAGATACTTGTCATCATTAGTCATAGTTTAGTTTTAGAAGTAGTTAGAGTTAGAGAGAGAAGCTCTCACTTCTCTCTAGAATTAGGATTAGGAATTAGGGTTTGATTAGGATCTCATAGTTCTAGGTTTAATTCAAGTCTCCTTCTACTTCTACCTTCAATTGATGATTGCTACACTTTGGTTCTTCTTTCTATCCCTATCCTCTTGTTGTAATTTCTCTTATTTTGTTTCTAGGTTTTGTAATTGAGATATTTTTGTTCTTTTGATTTCTTTTAATAATGCAATTTGAGATAATTCATATGATTGTGATGTTGTTGATTGTTGTTTTGTTAATTCTTTGTAATTGTTGATTGTTGATTCCTTTTATTCTTACAAATAAAAATGCTTTCTTTCATTACCCTCCAAGTGTTTGATGAAATGCTTGAGAGGATGTTAGAGTAGAATTCTATGTTCTTGGCTTGAGAAGGTGACTTAGGATTTCTTGAGTTACTAGTGTCCAATTGATTGATAGTTGATAGCCATTAACTCTAGCCTTCATTAATCCAATTAGTGGAAAGCTAGGATTTATGGACTTGGATTGATATTACTCACTTGACTTTCCTTTGCTACTTGATTAAAGGATGACTTAGTGAGATTAATCCTTGCAACTACCATGCTTGTGGCTAGTGATAATGATGAAGACCCTTGACAACCAAACCTTGCCAAGACCATTTTGTTAATACAATTTCATTACCATTTGCTATTCATTTTTCTCATCTAAAACCCCAAAATAAATAAATCCATAACCAATAACAAGAACACTACCCTGCAAGTCCTTTGAGAGACGACCCGAGGTTTAAATACTTCGGTTTATAGATTTTAGGGGTTTGTACTTGTGACAAACAAATTTTTGTATGAGAGGATTATTGTTGGTTTAGAGACTATACTTCGACGAGATTTCATTTGGAAAATTCTAAACCGTCAAAAATCCAATCATCAAAATGGCGCCGTTGCCGGGTACTTGCAATGGTGTTACATTATTGGTTTTTGTGAATATTGTGAATATGTTTGTCTTTTGCTTGTTTGTTAGTTTTTGTTAGGTTTAGGACTTCGTTGCTTATCTTTGTTAATTTTTGTTTTCTTTGCTATTATGAATTCTCATCCTCACCTTGGCTATGAGTTTGGTTCAAATTATGTTGTAAGAAATGGGAACTACAATGGTAATATGCATCAAGGATTTGGGCACAACCAAAGATGGGAAGAGCCTCAAGGGATTGATTAACCTTCTTGGCAACAACCTCCAACTCCTTATGGGTATAACTCTTATCCTAATGCATATCAATCTAATGGATGTGGTAACCCTTATTGTGATTGTCAACAACCACTACCACATGCCTATGAACCACCCGCTCAACATGATTTTGAACCACCTTGCTCACAAGCCCCATATCACCAAAACCCTCCATATGACCCCAATCCTTATCCACCATATCCACCACCTTATGAGCCATATGAACCATACATGGAACCACCACCATTCCAACACAATTACTCTCAAGAACCACCTCAATGCACACCATCTCCATACCTAAGAAGAACTACCTTCCTACTATAAACCCTCTCTCCAAAATAATGAACCCTCTTATCAACCCCAAGCCCCGATAGATGACTCTCTCACATTGCTACTTCAAGGACAAGCGGATATGCAAAGGAACACCCTAGAGTTTGTGACTAACTTGACCAAGGTAGTGTCTACCTTAGCCTACAAATTTTTGAACACTCAAGGTGCTTCCGCGGCCACATGTGAAGAATCCATTTAAGATCATAGCATGAAGGAGAGATTGGAAAACCCGGTGGAAAATGAGGGAGGCTATTTTGTATTGGAGCAATCGGAGGAGCCTATGGTTATTGAAGAAAGGGAAGAAGTGGTTGAAGATTTAGGAGACGTTGAGAGTCCATGGGAATGTAGCATCATGGAAAACTCTTCCAAGAAGCTTGACATTGATGTTGAGGAGGGTGTGCAACCTCCAAAGCATATCATGGTTGAAGACTTTGAAGAGGTTGATCAAGAGATGGATTCAATTATTGATGAGTTCCTACCCACAATTGAATCCTCTCCCATTAAGCTTTACATAGAGGGTAAGGAAGAAGATACTCACCTCCCATACCCTTGTAAGCCACGAAGAAAATATCAAATTGGAAGGAAGCTACCAAGAGGAAGAGGTTGAAGTTGATATAAGTTGTCAAAAGGTGGAAGTTACAAGGGAAGAGCATAAGAGCGTAGACATCGCAATGGCTAAGTGTGGGGAGGTCCCCCTTCCCAAGCCACCATCACCTAACATAACATTCAAGTGGGTAAAATTTCTATCCCTAAGCTTCACTTTCTCACTTGAATATGGTTTGATTGAGAATGATGGGCAACTTAGAACTCTTTATGGAGTTAAGAGTAAGAGGGAGTGGTGTAATGGTTGGAAAAAGAATGTTAGGCTCATTAAGGTTAAACCCTCAAGGCATAAATACTATGGTTGGAGGAATGCTAAATTGTATGGGTCTAGAAGGAGAATTTGGTGCATAAAGGAGAATTCTATATGCCTACCACCCAAGTTGAATCATGATGATCAACTAGAAGATGGGTGTGAAAATAAGATATGGGATCCCGGATCACAACATGAAGACCAATTTTGGGAGCTCATATCTTGGGGAGAACCTCACCCAAGTTTGGTGAAGATGGTTGGAAATTCTGTCAACCAATTGAGGAGCAAAGATCCTTGGAGATTCAAGGATGAGTATAAACATAAGCCACCATGACAATAAGCCCCTCAAAATGTCCAACTTAAGGACTTAAACTAAAAGTGCTAGGTGGGAGACACCCCACCATGGTAACATCTTTTCATTTTCTTTCTTTGTAAATATTGGTAGAATTAGTTTAATTCATGTTTTTATTGGTTTGTTAAGTTTAGTTAGAAGTATAATATGCTAAATAAGGTTCTAGGGTGTTTTGGTAGCTGTTTGGAGGATTGAAAGGCTTGGATTGGTGTAAGAACTTAGAAATTTTTTTTTGAAAAAACAGAACACCATCCACGCGTGCGCGCACATAACGCGTACGCGCACCCGAGCATTTTTCGACCATCCACGCGGACGCGCACTGTACGCGTACGCGTGGATGCAAAATTTCACCTCCAGTCAAAAACCCGAGAGTTAGGCCTGCACTGTGCGAACATTGTGCCTAAGGCACAAGTCTATGCACGCGCGAGCGCACCTGGCGCGTACGCACACATGATCTACAATTGGCATGCACGCGCACGCACACTGTGCGCGCACGCGTCGATTGCACGATCCACACTCCTGGTACTTTTAACCGAGAGTTGTGCCAGACTTGGGCTGACACTATGTCTACGGCCTAACTCGATGCACGCGTGCGTGCACTTGGCGCGTACACGTCCTTTGACCAATATACCCATCGACGCGTAAACGTGCATGACGCGTACCCGTCGGTAAAAAAAAAAAGAGTTTTTTTCTCCCCTTCCATTTTCTTTTGCTTATCACATTCGCATACTTCTACTCTTCCCATTTTCATTTAGTTTTTGTAGCATGTTTTCGTTTTTTTAAGTCATTTCAATAATGGTGTTGAAGTCTTATACTCAATTATTGAGACTCTCTTGCTTTATCTTGGTGCTTTGTGACCTATTTAACATTAATTGAAATGTTTTGTTCCACACACAAGGTAGTGCTTTAGTCCTTCCTAACTCATTATCCTTTGTTTTTGTGCTTCATCATCATTGAGTTAGGTTGGGACCAAATGCCCTCATGCTTATCACTAATCTTGTTTGTGTCAATTCTTATTTGATCTTGATGCTCAAAATGTTTTTCATGCTTTAACTTTACTCTTGCATCAAGTATCATTGATATGCCATTAGCTTATATTGTTTCTTCACTTACATGTTGTAGCTACCATGTAGTAGAGAACCATACCTTTATTTGGCATTAGCCCCCACCTATGTTCTATTTGCTTTGATATCTTTGTCATAGGCTTAACTTTCTTTCTTTTTCTTTCCTTTTAGGTTGGCCACCAAGGAGAGAGAAAGGAAAAGCTGTTAAATGGGGCAACAAACAAGTCATCCGCACAACCTTTTGAAGGAACTCATCAATTGCAGCAACCCGTCCACCTTGCTCTTCTTTGCATGCACCGAGGACGGTGCAATCTTCAAGTGTGGGGAGGTCGTCTGACCGATCTCCATGGGTAATAATTTTCTTTTTCAACACCAATGTTAGTTAGTTATTGCATTTGCATGATAGGTTGCATGTTAGTTAGAATTTGTACATATTTTACTACCTTCTTCTTATTAGGACTACTTGGTTAGGATGATGATTTCTTTTCCAAGAAACTGTTTTAGGGCAACTGGTGCACGAAATTGCAATCACACTTTTGCAATCCCGCACAACTAACCAGCAAGTGCACTGGGTCGTCCAAGTAATACCTTACGTGAGTAAGGGTCGATCCCACGGAGATTGTCGGCTTGAAGCAAGCTATGGTTATCTTGTAACTCTTAGTCAGGATATCAATAATTATCAGGGTTGATGTGAAAAGTAAAAGAACATGAAATAAGTACTTGTTTTGCAGTAATGGAGAACAGGTTGAGGTTTTGGAGATGCTCTATCTTCTGAATCTCTGCTTTCCTACTGTCTTCTTCTTCAAGCACGCAAGGCTCCTTCCATGGCAACTGTATGTAGGGTTTCACCGTTGTCAATGGCTACCTCCCATCCTCTCAGTGAAAATGTTCAACACGCTCTGTCACAGCACGGCTAATCATCTGTCGGTTCTCAATCCGGTTGGAATAGAATCCAGTGATCCTTTTGCGTCTATCACTAACACCCAGCCTTCAGGAGTTTGAAGCTCGTCACAGTCATTCAATCCCTGAATCCTACTCAGAATACCACAGACAAGGTTTAGACCTTCCGGATTCTCTTGAATGCCGCCATCAATTCTAGCTTATACCACGAAGATTCTGATTAAGGAATCCAAGAGATATTCACTCAATCTAAAGTAGAACGGAGGTGGTTGTCAGGCACACGTTCATAGTTGAGAATGATGATGAGTGTCACGGATCATCACATTCATCCAGTTGAGGAACAAGTGATATCTTAGAATAGAAGAAATTGTGATTGAATGAAAAACAGTAGTAATTGCATTAATCCATCAAGACACAGCAGAGCTCCTCACCCCCAACCATGGGGTTTAGAGACTCATGCCGTAGAAGATACAATGAGAAACGTGTAATGTGTCATGAGGTATAGATACAATGTCAAAAGATCCTATTAATAGTGAACTAGTAACCTAGGGTATACAGAAATGAGTAAATGACGTAAAAATCCACTTCTGGGTCCACTTAGTGTGTGCTTGGGCTGAGCATTGAAGCTTTCATGTGTAGAGACTTTTTCTGGAGTTAAACACCAGCTTTTATGCCAGTTTGGGCGTTTAACTCCAATTTTTATGCCAGTTCCAGCGTTAAACGCTGGGAATTCTGAAGCTGATTTGCAACGCCGGTTTGGGCCATCAAGTCTCGGGAAAGGTATGGACTATTATACATTGCTGGAAAGCCCAGGATATCTACTTTCCAACGCCGTTGAGAGCGCGGCAATTGGGCTTCTGCAGCTCTAGAAAATCCACTTCGAGTGCAGGGAGGTCAGAATCCAACAGCATCTGCAATCCTTTTCAGCCTCTGAATCAGATTTTTGCTCAGGACCCTCAATTTCAGCCAGAAAATACCTGAAATCACAGAAAAACACACAAACTCATAGTAAAGTCCAGAAAAGTGAATTTTAACTAAAAACTAATAAAAGTATACTAAAAACTAACTAAAATATACTAAAAACATACTAAAAACAATACCAAAAACGTATAAATTATCCGCTCATCACAACACCAAACTTAAATTGTTGCTTGTCCCCAAGCAACTGAAAATCAAAATAGAATAAAAAGAAGAGAATATACTATAGACTCCAAAATATCAAAGAAACTTAGCTCCAATTAGATGAGCGGGACTAGTAGCTTTTTGCTTCTGAACAGTTTCGGCATCTCACTTTATCCTTTGAAGTTTAGAATGATTGGCATCCATAGGAACTCAGAACTCAGATAGTGTTATTGATTCTCCTAGTTAAGAATTATGATTCTCGAACATAGCTACTTTATGAGTCTTGGCTGTGGCCCAAAGCACTCTGTCTTCCAGTATTACCACCGGATACATATATGCCACAGACACATAATTGGGTGAACCTTTTCAGATTGTGACTCAGCTTTGCTAGAGTCCCCAATTAGAGGTGTCCAGGGTTCTTAAGCACACTCTTTTTGCCTTGGATCACAACTTTATTTCTTTCTTTTTCTTCTATTTTTTTCGTTTTTTTTTAATCACTGCTTTTTCTTGCTTCAAGAATCAATTTGATGATTTTTCAGATCCTCAATAACAGTTCTCTTTTTCCTCATTCTTTCAAGAGCCAACAATTTTAACATTCTTAAAACAACAAATTCAAAAGACATATGCACTGTTCAAGCATTCATTTAGAAAACAAAAAGTATTGTCACCACATCAAACTAATTCAACTAGTTTCAATGATAAATTCGAAATCCTGTACTTCTTGTTCTTTTGTGATTAAAGCACTTTTCATTTAAGAGAGGTGATGGATTCATAGGACATTCATAGCTTTAAGACATGAACTTTAATTTTTATTAATCATGAATTAAGAACAAGACTCAAAAATAGATATAAGATGAGACTAGTAGGAATAGAAAACAAAAATTTAAATAGGCTCCTAATGATAGAGGTTATCACAGAGTTAGGACTCAACAACCTTGATTTTGAGAAGTGGATGCTCCCTCAAATTGAGGGGAGAACTTTTGGCGTTTCAACTCTTGAAGTTCACGCCCCTGCTTCTCTTGTTCCTTCAGCAATTTGCAGAGCATGCAGTTCTGATTCTGCTATTCTTCCTTAAGTTGCTCCATAGTTTCTTGCAACTTGGTAATAGATGCTTCTAAGCTGGCCCAGTAGTCAATTTCAGGAAATTCAGGGAGGAACTCCTGCGCCCTCTTTTGATAGAGTTGTCTTGCCTTTGTCCTTCCATTGACTTCTTGGTGATTGGATGTTCAATGGGTATGAATTCATCTACTCCCATCTTCACCCCCGCCTCTTTATAGAGCAAGGAGATCAAGCTTGGGTAAGCCAGTTTGGCTTCAGTGGAATTCTTATTTGCAATTGTGTAGATCTCACAAGCAATCAGATGATGAACCTCCACTTCTTTTCCAAGCATAATGCAATGAATCATCACTGCTCTCTTGATAGTGACCTCAGAACGGTTTCTAGTGGGCCATATGGAACGCCCAATAAAGTCTAGCCAGCCTCTTGCAATTGGTTTGAGGTCTCCCCTCTTGAGTTGGTTTGGGACACCTTTTGAATTGGTTATCCACTTAGTTCCAGGGAAGCAAATGTCCTCTAGAACTTGATCCAACCCCTTATCTGCTCTCACCATTCTCCTATTAAAGGATTCAGGATCATCTTGCAGTTGAGGCAATTTGAAGACCTCTCTTATTTTGTCCAGATGGAAGTAGATAACTTTCCCTCTGACCATGGTTCTGTAAGTATGGAAAGCAGTTCTAGTCATTTTCTGCTTATCTGTCAGCCACAGATTTGAGTAGAATTCCTGAACCATATTTCTTCCAACCTTTATCTCAGGATTGGTTAGAACTTCCCATCTTCTGTTTCGAATTTGCTCTTGGATCCCCGAATATTCATCTTCTTTCAGATCGAATTTAACTTCCGGGATCACTGACCTCAGACCCATTATTTTGTGATAATGGTCTTCATGTTCTTTGGTTAAGAACTTCTCTTGATTCCAAAGATTCTTTGCATTATTCTCTTTCTTTCCTCTTAAATTGGTTTGTTTTCCCTTAGGAGCCATGATCTTGATGAATCTTGGCTTAGTGATCACGAAAAGGCACACCAAACTTAGAGGTTTGCTTGTCCTCAAGCAAAAGAAAGGAAAGAGGGGAGAGAGGAGGAGAGAAAATTCGAATGGTGTGGGGAAAGGGGGGTGGCCGAACGTGTTTAAATAGGAGAGGAGGAGAGATTTTCGAAAATTTGAGGGAGATTTGAGAAGATATGGAAAAAATTTGAGGAGATAATTGAGTTTTTTGAAAGAGCCTAGGAAAGGATTTGAAATAGATTTGAAGAAGTTTTTAATTTTTGAAATTGGAAGGTGAATGATGAAAGTTTGTAATGTGTTTATGCAGAAAAATATGGATCAAAACAAGAAAGTTTGAAAAAAATTTGAAGTAGGAAACAAAATCTCCTCCCCCTGCCCTTCTGGCGTTAAACGCCCAGAATGGTATCCATTCTGGCGTTTAACGCCCATTTGTTGGCCAATTTGGGCGTTTAACGCCCAGCCAGGTACCCTGGCTGGCGTTAAACGCCAGAAATCCCTTTATCACTGGGCGTTTTGCTAAACGCCCAGGATGCTGCACACCTGGCATTAAACGCCCAGAATGGTGCCCATTCTGGTGTTTAACGCCCAGAATGGCACCTTTACTGGTGTTAAACGCCCAGAATGGTGCCCATTCTGGCGTTTAACGCCCAAAGTACCCTTTACTGGCATTTTTTCGCCAGCAAGCTCTTTTTCTCTGCTTTTTACGCTGAATCCTTCTGTAACTCTGTGAATTCCTTCAATTTTGATAATTGTCCTTTTAGAATATGTATCAACCTTGATTTAAACAGAACAGATACCCTGCTAATCACTGGGTTGCCTCCCAGCAAGCACTTCTTTATTGTCTTTAGCTGGACCTTCACTGAGAATCACTCAAGTCTCAGTTTTGAGCATTCTTGCTCAAAATTGCTTTCAAGATAATGCTTGATCCTTTGTCCATTAACAATGAACTTCTTGTCAGAATCATTATCCTGAAGCTCAACATATCCATATGGTGATACTCCTGTAATCACATACGGATCCCTCCAGCGGGATTTAAGTTTCCTGGGAACAATCTGAGCCTAGAGTTGAAGAGCAGAACTTTTTGTCCTGGCTCAAAGACTCTGGATGACAACTTCTTGTCATGCCACTTCTTTGCCTTTTCCTTATAAATCTTTGCATTTTCAAAGGCACTGAGTCTAAATTCATCTAGCTCATTTAGCTGGAGTAATCTCTTTTCACCAGCTAACTTAGCATCCAGGTTTAGGAATCTGGTTGCCCAGTAGGCTTTATGTTCCAGTTCCACGGGCAGATGACAGGCCTTGCCATACACAAGTTGGTATCGTGAGGTTCCTATTAGAGTCTTGAATGCTGTTCTGTATGCCCACAGAGCATCATCTAAGCTCTTTGCCCAATCCTTTCTTTGGGCTATTACAGTCCGCTCTAGGATTCTTTTTAGCTCTCTGTTAGAGATTCAGCTTGCCCATTTGTCTGTGGATGATACGGGGTTGCCACTTTGTGGCTAATTCCATATCGGACCATAGCAGAGTAAAGCTGTTTATTGCAGAAATAAGTACCCCCATCACTGATTATGACTCTGGGAACACCAAATCTGCTGAAGATGTGTTTCTGGAGGAATTTCAGCACGGTTTTAGTATCATTAGTGGGTGTAGCAATTGCTTCTACCCATTTAGATACATAGTCTACTGCCACCAGAATGTAAGTATTTGAGTATGATGGTGGGAATGGACCCAGAAAGTCAATTCCCCATACATCAAACAACTCAATCTCTAAGATCCCTTGTTGAGGCATGGCGTATCCGTGAGGCAAGTTACCAGCTCTTTGGCAGCTGTCACAGTTACGCACAAACTCTCGGGCATCTCTATAGAGAGTAGGCCAGTAGAAGCCACATTGGAGGACCTTAGTGGCTGTTCGCTCACTTCCAAAATGTCCCCCATACTGTGATCCATGGCAATGCCATAGGATCCTTTGTGCTTCTTCTCTGGGTACACATCTGCGGATCATTCCGTCTGCACATCTCTTAAAGAGATATGGCTCATCCCATAGGTAGTACTTGGCATCTGAAATTAATTTCTTTCTTTGCACTCTGTTGTACTCCTGTGGTATGAACCTCACAGCTTTATAATTTGCAATATCTGCAAACCATGGAGCTTCCTGAATGGCAAAGAGTTGCTCATCTGGGAAAGTCTTAGAGATCTCAGTAGAAGGGAGGGACGCCCCAGCTACTGGTTCTATTCGGGACAGATGATCAGCTACTTGGTTCTCTGTCCCTTTTCTGTCTCTTATTTCTATATCAAACTCTTGCAGAAGCAACACCCATCTTATGAGCCTGGGTTTTGAATCCTACTTTGTGAGTAGGTACTTAAGAGCAGCATGGTCAGTGTACATAATCACCTTTGATCCCACTAGATAGGATCTAAACTTGTCAATGGCATAGACCACTGCAAGTAACTCTCTTTCTGTGGTTGTGTAATTCTTTTGTGCATCATTTAGAACACGGCTGGCATAATAAATGATGTGCAGAAGCTTGTTATGCCTCTGTCCCAACACTGCACCAATGGCATGGTCACTGGCATCACACATTAGTTCGAATGGCAATGTCCAGTCTGGTGCAGAGATGACTGGTGCTGTGACCAGCTTGGCTTTCAGGGTCTCAAATGCCTGCAAACACTGTGTGTCAAACACAAATGGTGTGTCAGCAGCTAGCAGGTTGCTCAAAGGTTTTGCAATTTTTGAAAAATTCTTTATAAACCTCCTGTAGAATCCTGCATGCCCCAGAAAGCTTCTGATTGCCTTAACATTGGCAGGTGGTGGTAATTTTTCAATTACCTCTACCTTTGCCTTATCCACCTCTATTCCCCTGCTTGAAATTTTGTGTCCAAGGACAATTCCTTCAGTCACCATAAAGTAACATTTCTCCCAGTTTAAAACCAGGTTAGTCTCTTGGCACCTTTTCAGGACAAGTGCTAGGTGGTTAAGACAGGAGCTGAATGAGTCTCCATACTGAAAGGTTGCAGGAGCATTACACAGACCAAAAGGCATCCTCATGTAGGCAAACACGCCAGAAGGGCAAGTAAATGCTGTTTTCTCTTGGTCTTGAGGATCTACTGTAATTTGGTTGTAACCTGAATAGCCATCCAAAAAGCAGTAATAATCATGACCAGCTAGTCTTTCTAGCATTTGGTCTATGAATGGTAAAGGAAAATGATCCTTTCTGGTGGCTGTATTGAGCCTTCTGTAGTCAATACACATATGCCACCCTGTGACTATTCTTGTAGGAACCAGTTCATTTTTTTCATTATGAACTACTGTCATGCCTCCCTTTTTGGGGACAACTTGGACAGGGCTCACCCAGGGGCTATCAGAAATAGGATAAATAATCCCAACCTCTAGTAATTTAGTGACCTCTTTCTGCACTACCTCCTTCATGGCTGGATTTAGCCTCCTTTGTGGTTGGACCACTGGTTTGGCATTATCCTCCAATAGGATCTTGTGCATGTATCTGGCTGGGCTAATGCCCTTAAGATCACTTATGGACCACCCAAGAGCTGTCTTGTGTGTCCTTAGCACTTGAATCAGTGCTTCCTCTTCCTGTGGATTTAAAGCAGAGCTTATAATCACTGGAAAAGTGTCACCCTCTCCCAGAAATGCATACTTCAGGGATGGTGGTAATGGTTTGAGTTAAGGTTTGGGAGGCTTATCCTCCTCCTGAGGAATTTTCAAAAATTCTTTTGTTTCCTCTGGTTCTTCCTGATCAGGCTGAGCATCCTTGAAGATGTCCTCAAGCTCTGATTCTAGACTTTCAGTCATATTGACCTCTTCCACCAAAGAGTCAATAATGTCAGCGCCCATGCAGTCATTTGGTGTGTCTGGATGCTGCATAGCTTTTACAGCATTCAACTTGAACTCATCCTCATTGACTCTCAGGGTTACTTCCCCTTTTTGTACATCAATGAGAGTTCGTCCAGTTGCTAGGAAAGGTCTTCCTAGAATGAGAGTTGCACTCTTGTGCTCCTCCATTTCCAGCACCACAAAGTCAGCTGGAAAGGCGAATGGCCCAACCTTGACAATCATGTCCTCTATTATGCCTGATGGATATTTAATGGAGCCATCAGCAAGTTGGAGGCATATCCGGGTTGGTTTGACTTCTTTAGTCAACCCAAGCTTTCTGATAGTGGATGCAGGTATTAGATTGATGCTTTCTCCAAGATCACATAGGGCTGTCTTGGTGCAAGCACCTTCTAATGTGCATGGTATCATAAAGCTTCCTGGATCTTGAAGCTTTTCTGGTAAGCTTTTCAGAATGACTGCACTGCATTCTTCAGTGAGAAATACTTTTTCAGTTTCTCTCCAATCCTTCTTATGACTTAAGATCTCTTTCATGAACTTAGCATAAGAAGGTATTTGCTCAAGTGCCTCTGCAAACGGAATCTTTATTTCAAGAGTCCTTAGGTAGTCTGCAAAGTGGGCAAATTGCTTATCCTGCTCCGCTTGGCGGAGTTTCTGAGGATAAGGCATCTTGGCTTTATATTCTTCAACCTTAGTTGCTGCAGGTTTATTCCTGACAGAAGTGGTTGGAGAAGCCTTTTTAGAGGGGTTACTATTAGCACTCTCAGGTGTCTGATTCCCCATTGGCGTTTGAACGCCAGGATTGGGTGAAGTTTGGGCGTTTAACGCCAACTTTTCCCCCTTTTCTGGCGTTTGAACGCCAGAACTGGGCAGGGAATGGGCGTTTAACGCCAGCTTTCCCCCCCTTTCTGGCGTTTGAACGCCAAAAGTATTCCTCTCTGGGCTCTTACTGTCCTCAGAGGGATTTTGGACAGTGGTTTGGTCATCCTCTGTCAATTGTTCCTTATTTGGCCTTTTGCTACTTTGAGCAGTGTTATTCAATGTCTTCCCACTCCTCAGTTGAACTGCTTGGCATTCTTCTGTTATCTGTTTAGATAGCTGCTGTTTTGCCTGATTCAACTGAGATTCTATGTTCTTGTTAGCAATTTTAGTTTCTTGGAGCATCTCTTTAAATTCTGCTAACTGTTTTGTCATCAGGTGTAATTGCTCATTAAGCTCAATCATCTGTTCTTGAGGGTTAGGATCAATGGCTACTGCCATAGCTTCCTCTTTTGTAGAGAACTCAGTGCTAGCGTACAAATATTGATTTCTAGCAACAGTATCTATAAGCTCTTGAGCCTCTTCAATTGTCTTCCTCATATGTATAGATCCACCAGCTGAGTGGTCTAAAGACATTTGAGCTTTTTCTGTAAGCCCATAGTAGAAGATGTCTAGCTGTACCCACTCTGAAAATATTTCAGAGGGGCATTTTCTTAGCATACCTCTATACCTCTCCCAGGCATTATAAAGGGATTCATTATCCTCTTGTTTAAAGCCTTGGATGTCCAGCCTTAGCTGTGTCATCCTTTTTGGAGGGTAAAATTGATTCAGGAATTTGTCTGATAACTGTTTCCATGTCTTTATGCTTGCTGTAGGTTGGTTATTCAACCACCTCTTAGCTTGATCTTTTACAGCAAATGGAAACAGTAATAGTCTGTAGACATCCTGATCCACCTCTTTATCACGTACTGTGTCAGCAATTTGTAAGAACTGTGCCAGAAACTCAGTAGGTTCTTCCTGTGGAAGACCGGAATACTGGCAATTTTGCTGCACCATGATAATGAGTTGAGGATTTAGCTCAAAGCTGCTTGCTTTGATGGGAGGTATACAGATGCTACTCCCATATGCAGCTGTAATGGGGTTAGCATATGACCCCAGAGTCTTTCTGGACTGCTCAATTCCACTTAGGTCCATGATGGAGAAAGGGAATATGATATGAATTCACAAGTAAAGTAAAATATTTTATTTTTGAATTGACCGAAAAAATAAAATAAAACAAAAGGAAAACAAAATAAATTTTCAAAAACTAAAAGAAAATAAGATCAAAGCAAATTGAAAACTAAATCAATTAATTAGTTAAAAATATTTTGGAATTAGCAATAGAAAAGATATGATTGAAAATTATTTTGAAAGAGATTTGATTTTTGAAAGGTAAAACACAAAGAAGACACCAAACTTAGAATTTTTAAAGAACAAGAAAGGACTAAGAACATGCAATTTCGAAAAAAATTAAAAGAAAACAAAAGCATGCAATTGACACCAAACTTAAAATATGAAACTAGACTCAAATAAAAGACTCTAAACCAACAAAAATAAAACAGTCCTAATCTAAGCAACAAGATAAGCCGTCAGTTGTCCAAACTCGAACAATCCCCGCCAACGGCGCCAAAAACTTGGTGCACGAAATTGCAATCACACTTTTGCAATCCCGCACAACTAACCAGCAAGTGCACTGGGTCGTCCAAGTAATACCTTATGTGAGTAAGGGTCGATCCCACGGAGATTGTCGGCTTGAAGCAAGCTATGGTTATCTTGTAACTTTTAGTCAGGATATCAATAATTATCAGGGTTGATTGTGAAAAGTAAAAGAACATGAAATAAGTACTTGTTTAGCAGTAATGGAGAACAGGTTGAGGTTTTGGAGATGCTCTATCTTCTGAATCTCTACTTTCCTACTGTCTTCTTCTTCAAGCACGCAAGGCTCCTTCCATGGCAAGCTGTATGTAGGGTTTCACCGTTGTCAATGGCTACCTCCCATCCTCTCAGTGAAAATGTTCAACGCGATCTGTCACAGCACGGCTAATCATCTGTCGGTTCTCAATCGGGTTGGAATAGAATCCAGTGATCCTTTTGCGTCTGTCACTAACGCCCAGCCTTCAGGAGTTTGAAGCTCGTCACAGTCATTCAATCCCTGAATCCTACTCAGAATACCACAGACAAGGTTTAGACCTTCCGGATTCTCTTGAATGCCGCCATCAATTCTAGCTTATACCACGAAGATTCTGATTAAGGAATCCAAGAGATATTCACTCAATCTAAAGTAGAACGGAGGTGGTTGTCAGGCACACGTTCATAGTTGAGAATGATGATGAGTGTCACGGATCATCACATTCATCCATTTGAGGAACAAGTGATATCTTAGAATAGAAGCAAGCGTGATTGAATGAAAAACAGTAGTAATTGCATTAATCCATCAAGACACAGCAGAGCTCCTCACCCCCAACCATGGGGTTTAGAGACTCATGCCGTAGAAGATATAATGAGAAACGTGTAATGTGTCATGAGGTACAGATACAATGTCAAAAGATCCTATTATAGTGAACTAGTAACCTAGGGTATACAGAAATGAGTAAATGACGTAAAAATCCACTTCTGGGTCCACTTAGTGTGTGCTTGGGCTGAGCATTGAAGCTTTCATGTGTAGAGACTTTTTCTGGAGTTAAACGCCAGCTTTTATGCCAGTTTGGGCGTTTAACTCCAATTTTTATGCCAGTTCCAGCGTTAAACGCTGGGAATTCTGAAGCTGATTTGCAACGCCGGTTTGGGCCATCAAATCTTGGGCAAAGTATGGACTATTATAATTGCTGGAAAGCCCAGGATGTCTACTTTCCAACGCCGTTGAGAGCGTGCCAATTGGGCTTCTGTAGCTCCAGAAAATCCACTTCGAGTGCAGGGAGGTCAGAATCCAACACCATCTGCAGTCCTTTTCAGCCTCTGAATCAGATTTTTGCTCAGGACCCTCAATTTCAGCCAGAAAATACCTGAAATCACAGAAAAACACACAAACTCATAGTAAAGTCCAGAAAAGTGAATTTTAACTAAAAACTAATAAATGTATACTAAAAACTAACTAAAATATACTAAAAACATACTAAAAATAATGCCAAAAAGCATATAAATTATCCGCTCATCAGCAACCTACCAATTTGAAAAAGAAAATTTGTGGAACTTGCTTGAAAGAATTTATTTTGGAACATGGTTTTTTGAGCTAAAAACACAAGGATGTGAGTTTTGAGCCTAATTGTGTGGTTACATCTTATAACCACTTATTTTCCTTCTTGTGTGTAATTGTTCTCTTTCTATGATTGTAATCTTTGATTTGTTTGAATCTTTATGTCCATTATTTTGTGTATTCATGCATTTATATGATTGAGGCCATCATTTCATTAGCTCACTTATCCAAATAGCTAACCTTTTATCTTCTTTTGTTAGCCAATTTGAGCCTACGCTTAACCTACTTTGTTCTTAATTTAGCACATTACAAGCCTTAAAGCGAAAAACAATGAATGTCCTTTATTTGGATCTTTGATTGGCTTAGGCTAGTGAGTGTGAGTGTCATTCAAGAGTGGGAAAACTTTGGGACATTGGTTGGGATAAAAGGGTGCTTGTGTTTTGTATTTTTATATTGGGGAATTGGGTACATACTCATGTATTGATTAAATGTATAGACCTTATGCATTGATGTTCTTGTATATAGTTTAAAAGTGAAAAAGAAAAAAAAAAGAAAAGAAAAGAAAAAAATGTATATAGAAAAAGAAAGAAAAAGAAAAGCAATAAAGGGGACAAAATGCCCCGAAGTAAAGCTCAAATAAAAGTCAATGCATATGTGTTGTGAAATGAAAAGGGATACATGAGTATGTGAAAAAGTGAAGAATGGGTAGTTAGGTTAGAATTTAATTGTATAGGATGTCATAGGTTAGGTGGGAAGTATAAGCCTATCAAGGATTCAAACTTCAAGCTCACTTGACCAAATATGCATCCTACCTTAACCCTAGCCCCAGTACAACCTAAAGAAAAGACCTCATGATAATTGTATGCGTGCATTGAATAATTGTTGATTGTTAGATGAAAAAATAAATCTTGGAAAGCATGATTAGGGGAGAATCGAGAGAATCAACTCCAAACACCGAGCGACTAGAGTGCAAACACTTCCGGTGAGGGTTCGATGCTCAATTCCATGATTCCCGGCTTTCATAAGCTTTCTTCTTGCAAGTCTATTTGAACTTCAATTTTTATATTTGAATTGGTAGGATTCATGAATCATTATATGATCTTGACCCTACTTGTGCATGTATGACTTGGAGGATTGATTTATTTTTAACCAAGTAGGTAAAACTATTTTGCATTTTAGTTGCATATAGTTTAGGTTGCATATAGCTCATTTACATGGAATAAATGTTGATGCCCTTTGTTTCTCTCTTGGCTTAAGCATGAGGACATGCTTGGTTTAAGTGTGGGGAGGTTGATAAACCCCATTTATAGGGTTTATCTTGTATTGATTTTAGGGGATTTTATCACCTTTTACCCACATTTACTCAATGAAATAGCATGGTTTTGTATATTCTCCTTTAATTGTGCTTAAGAGTGAAAACATGCTTTTTAGGTCTTAAAATAGCTAAATGTAATTTACCTTGATTCCATTAGATGCCTTGATATGTTTGTTAAGTTATTTCAGATTTAGGAGGCAAAGATTGGATCAAGGGAATGAAGAAAAAAAGCATGTAAAGTTGGAGAACTCATGAAGAAATGATGGAACCAAAAAGCTGTCAAGCCTGACCTCTTCGCACTTAATTGACCATACCTTGAGCTATAGAGGTCCAAATGATGCGGTTCCAGTTAGGTTGGAAAGCTAACATCCGGGGCTTCGAAATGATATATATTTTGCCATATGTTGCTTCGCGTTCAGGGGCGCGCACGCGCACTTTGCGCACGCGTACCGATTCTGTCCGTGGCCCACTTTAATGAAATCGTCCCCAGCGGTTTTAGGAGCCTTGTGGGCCTAATCCAACTCATTTCTGATGCTATTTAAGTCAAGTATTGAAGGGGAATCAATATACTTTAGATACTTGTCATCATTAGTCATAGTTTAGTTTTAGAAGTAGTTTGAGTTAGAGAGAGAAGCTCTCACTTCTCTCTAGAATTAGGATTAGGAATTAGGGTTTGATTAGGATCTCATAGTTCTAGGTTTAATTCAAGTCTCCTTCTACTTCTACCTTCAATTGATGATTGCTACACTTTGGTTCTTCTTTCTATCCCTATCCTCTTGTTGTAATTTCTCTTATTTTGTTTCTAGGTTTTGTAATTGAGATATTTTTGTTCTTTTGTTTTCTTTTAATAATGCAATTTGAGATAATTCATATGATTGTGATGTTGTTGATTGTTGTTTTGTTAATTCTTTGTAATTGTTGATTGTTGATTCCTTTTATTCTTACAAATAAAAATGCTTTCTTTCATTACCCTCCAAGTGTTTGATGAAATGCTTGAGAGGATGTTAGAGTAGAATTCTATGTTCTTGGCTTGAGAAGGTGACTTAGGATTTCTTGAGTTACTAGTGTCCAATTGATTGATAGTTGATAGCCATTAACTCTAGCCTTCATTAATCCAATTAGTGGAAAGCTAGGATTTATGGACTTGGATTGATATTACTCACTTGACTTTCCTTTGCTACTTGATTAAAGGATGACTTAGTGAGATTAATCCTTGCAACTACCATGCTTGTGGCTAGTGATAATGATGAAGACCCTTGACAACCAAACCTTGCCAAGACCATTTTGTTAATACAATTTCATTACCATTTGCTATTCATTTTTCTCATCTAAAACCCCAAAATAAATAAATCCATAACCAATAACAAGAACACTACCCTGCAAGTCCTTTGAGAGACGACCCGAGGTTTAAATACTTCGGTTTATAGATTTTAGGGGTTTGTACTTGTGACAAACAAATTTTTGTATGAGAGGATTATTGTTGGTTTAGAGACTATACTTCGACAAGATTTCATTTGGAAAATTCTAAACCGTCAAAAATCCAATCATCAAAATGAGTGCGCGCCCCTGAACGCGAAGCAACATATGGAAAAATTTATATCATTTCGAAGCCCTGGATGTTAGCTTTCCAACCCAACTAGAACCGCATCATTTGGACCTTTGTAGCTCAAGTTATGGTCAATTAAGTGCGAAGAGGTTAGGCTTGACAGCTTTTTGGTTCCATCATTTCTTCATGAGTTCTCCAACTTTACATGCTTTTTTTCTTCATTCCCTTGATCCAATCTTTGCCTCCTAAATCTGAAATCACTTAACAAACATATCAAGGCATCTAATGGAATCAAGGTAAATTACATTTAGCTATTTTAAGACCTAAAAAGCATGTTTTCACTCTTAAGCACAATTAAAGGAGAATATACAAAACCATGCTATTTCATTGAGTAAATGTGGGTAAAAGGTGATAAAATCCCCTAAAATCAATACAAGATAAACCCTACAAATGGGGTTTATCATGTGGTGATAGGCTGAAAAAAGCGTGGCAATAGAGCATCCGCCACCTTTTCATAGGTCACCCTTTCAAAAGCGTGGCGGTAGCTCAAAAAGCATGGCGAAA
The DNA here is from genome assembly GCF_003086295.3 of Arachis hypogaea. Lineage (NCBI taxonomy): Eukaryota > Viridiplantae > Streptophyta > Magnoliopsida > Fabales > Fabaceae > Arachis > Arachis hypogaea. Next base: position 42,438,896 of record NC_092044.1, read on the forward strand.
AGCTATCGCCATGCTTTTTTCAACTTTTTGCCACGCTTTAAAAGTGTGGCAATATAGCTGTTTTCTTGTAGTGTGAGCTATTTTTTATATACATATACATTGTACTAGAGTAAAATAGATCTGGCATGAGTAGATGAATGAAATGATTTTAAATAAGAATTTTAAATCTTATTAATACAAATTATATAATACATGTAAGTACATATACAAGATTCTAAAGAAATTCCCAAATAGATCATAAATACACAAAAACTCTTGTCTCTCAAACTACAAATACACATGGTGACTTCATAGGTGAGAAGAGACCACCAAGATTAAACTAGCCACTTCGAAAGAGTAAGAACTCACCAAATTGACTTGGTTATCATAGAAGTCTACTAAGATCTAAAAAAGAGAAATAAAAAGAAACATGTGGGAACGCGAAAGTTTTCTGTAGGGTAACGAATCCAAATAATAACTATTTAAGGAAACGTGAAGCCTTTAGGCATTCCTTATCTCCGACTCGAGAGGATTTCAAAGCCTAGAATTTTGACTAAATCCTTTGAAGGAAACCTCTACTGTGTACTATAATTTTTTTTATCACAATTTAGTTAACCTATTTATTTGTCAATTTATTAACTAAGTTCATAATGTCATAATTCACTTAAGGTTATAACTAACAACTCCAAAGCAAACAATTTACATATCAACATTAAACCAATCCCTCTATAATGCATTCCTCATTAATTGACCATGCTAAATCTTAAAATTAACCAAATCCATCAAATTTTGCCATAATTCAAATCACCAATTTCAAGCATCATCTCATCTTATCTCATCCATTTAGCGGAAACAAACACAAGAAAAACATCCAACTTCAATCACAAATAAGGCACAAATAGCTCAAGTAGCACAAGTAGCACAAGTAGCAAATAGTTAAATAATATGCAAACCGAACAATTATGCACACCCAAACAAATAAAACAAATACATATAATGCATGCCAATCATATTGGCTGTGAGTTTACATGTCGATTACATTGCCAGACCCGACACATTCGGTAACTAACCTGGACATACTCTTTCTATTGTGTATCTCCAGGAGAAAAATATCAGAACTTTCAAGAAGTCTACAAAATACAATATAAGGTCGCGTGAAACTTTCTTCCACCTTCTCACTAGAGGCAGTGCTATCCGGGAGAGTGCTCGACCACCCTTACGATCAGAGAGAATGTGGGTAAGACAAAAGCACCATCTCCACATCTCCACCGTAACACTAAGCAAGCAAGACAAAATCACCATCCTTGCTAGAAGCAGGTGTCTTATTAGTGACGCAAGCGAGACAAACCCACGTCCTTGCCAATCAATAATCATATATAAATCATAATCACAATTACCCATGACCATAGTCATATTCATTGTTCCTCATAATCACATCTCTCACGAGCACAATCATTATCATTAAATTGCGACTGGGATCACACCACTGTCTTCACTGTGGGCAAGACGAAACCACCATCCCCACACTAATCATATATCATTTATCATGTAAAATCCAAAAAAATGATAAATAATTAATTAATAACTTAATTATGAGCAAAGGAGGTTAAGAATTTAAAATTTATAAATTGAAAAAAAATAAAATATTTAGAATACAAATTGAAATACTAATATTAAAGGTTTTGGCCCAAAATTAGGTCAACAGTCTAAAACAATTGAACTGGGCTTCACCGGATCCAAGCCCACGCATATGTAAACTCACACTTAACTCAATTCAGCACCAAATTCCCTATTTGAGACAGAGAGGGGCAGATAGAAGGAGAAGGGGAGGAGAGGAACCCTAACGCTATTTATCATCAACTTCATTTGTACATAACTTTTCCTCTGAAGCTCCGATTGACGAGTTATTTACGGCCACACATTTGTCTCAAATCCCTTTTCAATTCTATCTAAGTATTGTGCTAAGGAATCTCAAATTTTCTTACCTAGTTCTCTGTTCCCTTTCAATTCACATTTTTTGGTTGAGTTATTGAGGAATTTCGGTTTTTCAATGTTTAGGGAAGGTTTAGCCTTGAGTTTTGATGGAGTTTCAGCCTAAGGTTGCATGAGATATCATAAGAAAGCTCAAATCCTTCATTATCTATTATTTTAAGTCACGCCATAGTATGAATGTTGAGTTATTGTTGTGATTAGATTATGTAGATTATCTTGGCTTGTTTGGAATTGGCTTTGGCGTTGTTTTGGTGCGGAGTTGAGTTGAGAATTGATGTGGTGAGGATTTGGTGGAGGTTAGTATTACCAAGAAGAATTTTTCTGAGGTTGAGACCGTCGTCAACGAAGGTACGTGTCTTAATTTTGGATAGGCATTATGAAACACTATTTGAAAACCTAGGTTAATTGCCCTAAGGTAGCGTTGAATGATGCATGTTGATGATGGATTGTGATATAGTGTGATTATATGAATTAGGTATTTGATGAGTGCTATATAATGGTATGAATAAAAAATTGATGTGTATAATAGACTTGGGTGGTATGATTGCCTATATTGGCAATTGATATGGAAATTGGGTCAAAGGCCGAGATAAAGTAAGATATCCCTATATGGTAAGTTCGGATAAGTTTGATGGAATGTAATAAGTGAATTTGGTGTGATTTGTGATTGTGATGGTGATATTTAATTTGGTATTTAATGTGTGAAAGGTGTTTGATTTGGATAATTATTTGGCTTGATGAGTAATGCATGAAATAGCGACGAAGGAATTGAATATGATTTAGTATTGGCATTAAAATGGAAAAAAATGATTTTTGATTTCAAAAGGAAAGATTTGGTTATATGAGTGGATTGTTAACTTGATTATTGATAGAAAACTTGTAAAATTGGAATGATTATGTTAAAACTTGCTTGATTAGGTGTTGAATGGATATAAGATGACGAATGAGTATTGGGATGCATAAAAGTGGTTTTGGAATGGGTTGAAATGAATTGAATTGAGTTTTGGGGAGAAATTGGCTATTTGATGAAATTGGTAAAAACAGAATTTTGACCAACTTCAATGCACTATAACTTGGTGCTCAAAACATGGATTTGTGTAAAATTTATCTTAAATTGAAGCTAATGAAAAGAGCTTTAAAATGGTTTAAGAATGATGGAAAATTGAATTTTTTAGAGGAATTTATGAATGACAAAAAAATTGGTGTTTTAAACTGAATTTGAGATTATGCAGAAAACCAGAATTTCTGGTATATGTGCACACGCACGCAATGGTGCCCATGTACAGGACAGAATGAGCAAAAATTCTTGTGCGTACACACGAGGGGTGATAAAGGATTAATGTCGGTCTAGAATTTCTCAAAGGAATTTCGTTGCAAGCATAGTCCAAACCAACAATTAATCCTCACATAAAAGTTTAAAAAGGTTGTCACTTAAGCAAACCAATAAAAAACTGAGCATATTTAAACCTCGGGTCATCTCTCAAGGAATTGCAGGGAGGTGTGCATATTATTGGTTATGGATTTGTATATTTTTGGGTTTTGGGTTTGATAAACAAGACAAAATAACTAACAACTAAGAAATTATTAAAGCTAAAAGCTACTAAAGGCAAGGATTAAGAGTCAAGGTCTCCTATCTTGGATCATTGACCACTTCATGGTGATTACAAAGGATTAATTCTACTTAGTTTTCCTCTAACAATTGAAGGAAAGTCAAGTGGACATAATAGGTCCTAGAACCAATTAACAACCCTAAATCACCAATGGAACTGGACATCAATAATCTCAAGGGACCTAAGTCCTCAATCTCAAGTCAAGAGTACCAAAATCTACTCTAAAAACCAACCAAGTATTTTATCAAACACTTGGAATGCACAAAATAAAAGAAAGGTAAAATTGCAAGAAACAATAAATTCTACAACTACCCAAGGCAAGAAAATAACAATAACAACTAGATTAAGCAACAATAAACAAAGAAACATCAAATTGCATTAATGGAAATTAAATTCAACAAAGAGTTCATAAACATAAAAGTGACATAATAAAAGAAATAGCAAAGAAAACTAAAAGAACAAAGATGTAAGAGTAATAAATTGCAAGAAAAGTTAACATAAAACAAGAATTAAAACTAAATCTAAGAAGAGATTAACTAAATCTACCCTAATTCTAGAGAGAAGAGAGAGATTCTCTCTCTATAATATAACCTAAAGCATGTTTCTAAGCAATCCTAATTGCTCTCCCTTGTTCTTTCTTAAATTTGGCTTCAAATACTTCAGAAATGAGTTGTATTTGGACTTGGATGGCTCAGAAATTGCCCTCAGCGTTTTTCCTTTAAGTGAGTCACGTGCCGCTTGTCACGCATATGCGTCGCCTGTCAGATGTCCTTCTCATGCGTACGCGTGGATCATGCGTATGCGTTGCCATGAATTCAGCAAATCCTCATTTCTTCATGAATTCTCCACTTTGCATGCTTTTCTCTTCACTTCTTCCATCCAATCTTTGTCTTATAAGCCTGAAATCAGTCAACAAATATATCAAGGCATCAAATGGAATTAAAGTGAATTAAATTTAGCTATTTTAAGGCCTAAAAAGCATGTTTTCACTCTTAAGCACAAATTAGGGAGAATTATAAAACTATGCTATTTTAGTGAATAAATGTGGAAAAAGTTGATAAAATCCACCAAATAAGACACAAGATAAACCATAAAATTGTGGTTTATCAAGGGGTATACGTACGCATGCCTAGGAATTTTACAAGTTGTGTGTACGCATAGGGGTCATATCTATGCACAAGGGTGATGCATACGCACAAGTTCTGTTTTCTCAATTACATTTTGTTTTTAACTGTTTGGCTTTTTCGACAAGCTTGTAAACTTTCATAACCCCTATTTAGGGTCCGAAAACTAGTTTTTAAGCTCTAGAATGAGTGAGAGTATATGGAAGGCATTAAATTGAATTATTCCCAAATAAATGTTTGATTGAACCGGATGACTTAGTTGCGGAAATCATGGTTTGTCCCGCCCACAGTGAGAATGGAGGTTCTATCCCGCTCACGAGTTAATGAATTTGGCAATTGATAAAAGATAATGAGTTTAAAGGTGATAAATTGACAATGAATTGAGGTTAAAGAATAGACTAACTTAGGAAACTGATTTAAGTAAATGATAACGATGAATTGTGATTTGAGTGACCGGATTAGTGAGGACGGTGGTATCATCTCGCTTGCCAAGTGTGTTATTACTTTGTGGGAATGGTGGTTTTATCCCGCCCACGGTGAGGATGATGGCATTGTCCCGCTCACGAAATAAATTAATATAGTGATAAAGAAATGGAGATTTATGAATCTAATAACTTATGAAATTGATTAAAAGAAAAAGATTATTGATTGGCAAGGTTGGACGTTCGCCCTGCTTGTGAGGCAAGGTCGTGGGTTCGTCCCGCTTGCGTATTGATGTGGCTCTGCCTCTCGCGAAAGGTGGTAGGGCACTCGATAAACCACAAGTTTATGGTTTATTTTGTATTGAATTGTTAAATTTCATCAGCTTTTCCTACAGTTATTCACTAAAATAGCACGATTTTGTGAATTCTTCCTAATTTGTACTTAAGAATGAAAACATGCTTTTTAGGTCCTTAATTTGCTAATTTTAATTCACTTTAATTCCATTCGATACTTTGATATATTTGATGAAGTGATTTCAAGTTTATAAGGCAAGTATGGATTGAAGGAGTGAGGAGAAAGTATGCAAAAAGTGAAGAATTCATAAAGAAATAAAGTTTAGAGTATTTTACAGCCATGTATACACACACAATCATTCATGCGTACGCACGATTGCATTTTTACAACCAAGCGTACGGATGGTCAGGCATGCATACACACGAATGCAATCACGTGACTCACTTAAGAAAAATGTGGTTGGCAATTTATGGACCTTCTCAGCCCAATTCTAACTTATTTCTGAAGTATTTGAGGCCAAATTCAGGAAGGATCAAAGGGGAGAGCAATTAGGTTTAGTTTAGTATCATGTTTTAGGTTATATTTTAGAGATAGAAATTTTCTCTTTTCTCTAAAATTAGGATAAATTTAGGTTAAACTCCCCTTAGATTTAGGTTTTAATTCTTGCTTTGATGTTGTTTCATATACTTTTTCTTGTTGAATTACCTTAATTGTCTTAGTTCTCTTGTTAATTTCTCTATTTTGTTACTTCTAGTTTTGTGAACTCTTTGTTAATTTGATTCTCTTTAATGCAATTTATGTTTTCATGATCATCGTTGCTTTCTTTAATTGTTGTTATTGTTATCTTGGAATTATTACTCTTAGATTTTATTAATTCTTGTTATTTTACCATGCTTTTATTTATGCCTTCGAAGTTTTTGATAAAATACTTGGTTTGGTTTTGGAGTAGATTTTAGCACTCTTGGCTTGAGATTGAGAACTTAGGTTCCTTGATATCATTGATGTCCAATGTGATTGGTAATTTAGGGTTGTTAGTTGGTTTTCGAATTAATTATGTCCACTTGACTTCACCCTCCGATGTTAGAAGAAAACTAAGTGGAATTAACCCTTTGTAATTACCATGTTGTGATCAATGATCTAGGATAGGAAACCTTAACTCTTAATCCTTGCCATGAGTGTCTTCTAGCATTTATATTATCTTAGTTGTAGCTTTACTTTCTGGCAATTTACCTTTCCCGTTCATCCCTCTCAAACCCCCAAAAATATCTCATAACCAATAATATGCACACTTTCCTACAATTCCTTTGAGAGACGATCCGAGATTTAAATACTCTCGGTTTTTATTTGTTTTGACTTAAGTGACAAACAAATTAAACTTTGATTGAGGATCATTTATTGGTTTGGATCTATACTTCGACAAGATTATTTTTGTGAAAATTCCTAACCGACGATTTCTCTCACGTCAAGTTTTTGGCGCCGTTGCTGGGGAATTGCAAATGTGTGGTTGTTATTGGTTATTGTATATATGTTGATATTGTGAATAGTTTGCTTTTTGTTTGTTTGCAAGTTTTTGCTAGTTGTAGGAGTTTGTTTCCTTTATTTCTTATTAGCTTTTGTTTTGATTTTCTCTTATAACTATGAATTCTCACCCTTTTGCCTATGAGTTTGGTTACAACTATATCGTAGGAGATGAGAGCTTCAATGAAAGATCACATTGTGGATCGGGAATTCGATTGAGTAAGGAGCCGCATGCTTATAGACAACCTTCTTGGCAACAACATCTTCCAGACTCTTATGGTTATAATCTGCCCCGTAATGTGTACCAATACAATGGATATGGTGGTTCTTCCTATGGTCATCAATCACCACCACCATATGCCTATGAACAACATCCTCAATATAAACCACAACCACCATACTCACAAGCCTCATACCACCAAACACCTCCATATGATCCTAACCCATATCCGTCATAACACCAACCTCATGTAACACAGCCTTATGACCACTATGAATGAATACCCGTTGAACCACTCTCATTCCAACAACAATACTCTCAAGAACCACAAATTCCATATACATGGTGCATAAAATTGGCTTCACAGAATTCACACAAATAGACCGACAAGTATACCGGGTCGTCCAAGTAATACCTGAGGTGAGTCAGGGTCGATCCCACGAGGATTGTTGGTTTGAGCAAGCAGTGGACACCTTGTAGATCTTAAGGCGGATAGAAAATATAGTTTGTCACGAAAAGCATATAAAACAAGACAAATAGAATGTTATTAGGTAGATAGGAATTCAATGGTGATAGAATGGTTGAGGCTTCGGAGATGCTTTGTCTTTCCGAATTAACTTTTTTTGCTGTCTTCTTCAATAACCTTCTAATTCCTTCAATGGTAGCCGTAAGTGATTAACTCATGTCCTCTCATCAAGTTAACCTCTTCTACTGCAGAAATCCACCACGTTGAGATGACTCATGTCCTCTCATCAAGCCACCTCTAGGTTTCTCACTGTAGCAGAAGATGAAGCTCTAAGCAGTCCACTCCCCTTCACGATCCTGCTCAAGGTGCTACAGACAAGGCAGATCTTCCGGCTCAGAAAGTGCAGCTTCTTTGACTCTAGCCTTAATGCCACAGAAACTTCACGCACCCATAGTCAACGGGATTATATGTCACATATCCAAAGTTGCTCAGATGCTCTATTGGAATCTGCAATGCAATCTATAACTTTAGTTCAACACTATCTGAGTCAGGAATCACATGGAGCCCATGTAGAACAAGGGTGATTGTCATGAGTCACCCTCAATTCATAATATGAAGAACGAGGATGCATAAGAGAATAGAATCAGACATATTGAATGAAAACAGTAATATTATTGATCCATGAAACTCAGCAGAGCTCCTAACATTAACCTTAGGAGGTTAGTGACTCATGCTATTTGAAAATGAAATGGAAAAAGTAAAAGTGGGCAAGAGTCTCCTAACAAGGGTGAACTCTTATATATATACTAATCTGCTAACTAGGAATTACAGAAATAAGATAAACTAGTCTTGTAGTGCAAAAATCCACTTTTGGGGCCCACTTGGTGAGTGTTTGGGCTGAGCTTGAGTGTCTCCCACGAGCTAGTACCCCTTAGGGGCATTGAACGCCACCCCTGGGATCCCTTTTGGGCGTTGGACGCCAGCTGCTCCCCTGTGGGCGCTGGACACCAGAAATAGGGCTGGTGGCTGGCATTGAACCCCAGTTTTGGGCCGTCATTTCCAAAGAAAAGTCTGAACTATTATATATTTCTGGAAATCCCTGGATGTTAGCTTTCAATATCCATTGAGAGCGCGCCATTTGGACCTTTGTAGCTCCAGGAAAGCTCCTTCGAGTGCATGGAGGTCATATCCTGACAGCATCTACAGTCCTTTCTCTGTTTCTGAATTAGACTTTTGCTCAAGCTCCTCAATTTCAGCCAGAAAATACCTGAAATTACTATAAAACACACAAAATCAAAGTAGAATACAAAAATGTGAATATTTCACTAAAACCTATGAAAACATAATAAAACTTAAACAAAAAATAATGGAAACTATATAAAAATGATGCCAAAAAGCGTTTAAAATATCCGCTCATCAAAACACCAAACTTAAACTATTGCTTGTCCCCAAGCAACCAAAAAAAAGTAGGATAAAAAGAAATAGAAGGATGCAATAAATTTCAGAGTTCTCAATGAAGCTCAGTTTCAATTAGATGAGCGGGACTAGTAGCTTTTTGTTTTTGAATAGTTTTGGCATCTCACTTTCCGTTGAAGCTTTGAATGATTGGCATATTTAGGAACTAAGAATCAAGATGATAGTATTGATTCTCCTAGTTTAGTTTTTTTTATTCTTGAACACAACTTCTTAAGAGTCTTGGCCGTGACCCTAAGCACTTTGTTTTCCAGTATTACCACCGAATACATAAATGCCACAGACATTTAACTGGGTGAACCCTTTCAGATTGTGATTCAGCTTTGCTAGAATTCCCAGCCAGTGGTGTCCAGAGTTCTTAAGCACACTCTTTGCTTTGGACCACGACTTTAACTGCTCAGTCTCAAGTTTTGCACTTGGCACCTTTACACCACAAGCATATAGTTAGGGAAGCAGCTCATTTGAACTGCCTAGGCTAAGATATTTTTGTTAGGCCCTCCTAACCATTGATGCTCAAAGCCTTGGATCCTTCCTCTTGCCTTTTGGTTTAAAGAGCTATTGGCTTTTTACTCTTGCCTTTTGGTTTAAAGAGCTATTGGCTTTTTTTGCTTTTTATTTCTTTTTTTCTTGCTTTTTTTCGCATATATATTCTCTTTTATTGCTTTTTACTGCTTTTTCTTGCTTTAAAAATCAATTTTTGGATTTTTTAGATCACCAATAATACTTCACTTTTATCCTCATTCTTTCAAAAGCAAATATTCTTAACTCCAACATCAAATATGTATTATTTATTCATACATTCAGAAAACAAAAGCTATGAAATGACATCAAATAATTGAACTATTCTTAATATATGACTCAAAATTCATGCATCTTACTTTTCTTTTTCAAAAAAAAAATTTCTTTTAAGCAAGGTGAGAGAAGCAAGGAATATTTCATAGCTTTAAGACATAAAGATAGATGATCATGCACTAGAAACAGACAATAAAACAAAATGCATGGAAAACAGAAAAAATTAACATATATAACAGGGGAGTAAAGGGAACGAATCCACCTTAGTGATGGCGACTACTACTCCTTCTGGAGGATCCAATGGAGTGCTTGATTTCCTCTATGTCACGCCCCTGCCTATGTTGTTCTTCCCTCATGGTTCTTTGTTCTTCCTTCACGGCTCTTTGATTTTCTCTTATATCATGGAGTATGGTGGAATGCTCTTGATGTCCCATCCTTAGTTGATCCATGTTGGAGCTCAATTCTCCTAGAGAAGTTTGCAATTGGTCCCAATAGCCTTGAGGAGGAAAATGCATTCCTCGAGGCATCTCAAGGATTTCCTGTTGAGGCAGCTCCACATGCTCTTGCTATGGTCCATGTGCTGGCTCTCTAATTTGCTCCATCCTCTTCTTGGTGATGGGCTTGTCCTCCTCAATAGGAATGTCTCCTTCTATGGCAATTCCAGCTGAATTGCAAATATGACAGATAAGGTAAGGGAAAGCGAACCTCGCTAAAGGGGAAGGTTTTTTTAGCATTCTTGTACAACTCTTGAGGTATTACCTCATGTACCTCCACCTCACTTCCAATCATGATGCAATGAATCATGATGGCTTTGTCAATGGTCACTTCTGACCAATTGCTAGTAAGGATGATAGAGTGTTGGACAATTTCCAACCATCCTCTAGCTATAGGCTTGAGGTCAAGCTTTCTCAGTTGGATAGGCTTTCCTTGAGCATTCTTTTTCCACTGAGCTCTTTCCAGACAAATGTTTGAAAGGACTTAGTCCAACCTCTGGCCAAAATTGACTTTCCTAGTGTAAGGATGTGTGTCTCTTTACATTACTGGCAAGTGGAGTGCTAACCTTACACTCTCCGGACTGAAATCCAAGGGTCCACCCTCGGACTATAGTGCCTCAATTTTCGGGACTTGGGTGCATGCTTGTATCATGGTTTTTGTGATCCATGTTTCAAGTACTCATTCTTTTTAGCCTAAATGGGACTTCAGGAATCACCCTTTTCTTTGCCACTACTTCATAGAAGTGGTCTTGATGAGCTTTGGTGACGAATCTCTCCATCTTCCAAGATTCGGGGGTGGAAGCAACAGCTTTCCCTTTCCTCTTTCTAGAGGATTCTCTGACTTTAGGTGCCATAAGTGGGAATGGAAAGCAAAAAACAAGGCTTTTCCAACACCAAACTTAAAAGCTTTGCTCGTTCTCGAGAAAAATAGGAAGAAAAGGGAAGAGAAGAGTAGAAGAAGAAGAGAATAGAGGAGATGAAGAGGGATAGTGGATTCGGCCAAGAAGGGCTTTAGTGTGTGAATGGTGTGTGTATGAAGGGTAGGAAGAAGTGGTATTTATAGGAGTGGGATAGGTAGGGTTCGAATGAATGGGTGGGAATTGGGTTGGAAATTTTGAATTTGAAGTTGGTGGGGGTTGGTGGGAGTTATGATGGTTTTGGGAAGTGTGTGTGGGGAAGAGTGAAAGTAAGAGAGAGAAGAAGGTGGGGTAGGTGGAGATTCTGTGGGACCCACTGACCTTGTGAGGCTAGGAAATTCGAGTTCGCTGCCCCCTTGTGGGCATTGAACACCCAGTTCTTGCTCCTGGCTGGCGTTCAACGCCAGCTATGTGCCTCTCATTATGCATTGAACGCCCTTAAAGGATCTCCTTCCTAGCGTTCAACGCTAGGTTTGTGCCTCTGTTGGGGCATTAAATGCCCAGGTTTGCCTCTGACTGGCATTAAACCCCAACTTCAGGCTTCCTGGCTGGCATTCAACGCAGCAATATGCTCCCTGGCTGGCATTTAATGCCAGCAAGGTCTCTGCTCTAGGGTATTCTGTTTCCAGCTCTGACTGTTTCTATTTCTGTTCTAACTGCTGCACATGATCATAAATTAAACAAATATGAAAATTAAACTGAAATAACTTAAATAAACTTAATGAAAAATAGGAAAACATTAATTATTGATGGGTTACCTCCCAATAAGCACTTCTTTAACGTTACTAGCTTGACGGTTAGCTCCTTACGGAGATAGATAGGGGCTCAAAATTTTGCCCCTTAAAGTGAACTTCTTGCCTGTGCTCTCATGGATAAGTTCCACATGTTCCAGAGACAGGATCTTGTTCACAGTGTGTAGAATGATTGGATTGTCAGTGAAGATGACTCTCATGCCAGGTGAGAGGCCTTCAGTAGCGATTTTCTTATCCCTCCAGCCTTTAGTTACTTTCTTCTTTGTACCTTTATTCTCAGTGCTTAATAATGGCTGCCTAATACCAAACTTAGAATTGGTGTCTGTGGGCTCTGTATAACTTTGCACTGAGAGAGAGAGTTGGAACACTAAGTGTTGTACAACTGTTTCTTTGTTGTCAAAGGGAGAGTTAGGGTTAGGCATCTTGAACAAGATGTAGTCCTCTCATAACTGTAGAATCAGTTCTCCCTTTGCTACATCAATGATGGCATTGGCAGTGGCTAGGAAGGGTGGCAGTGGGGGAAATTGGCAGATTAAGAATTATTAAGAAAAATAGCGTTGCAAGTATAGCTCTTAACCACCAAAAATCCACTTGTCAATTTAGAAAAGAGTTGTCACAAATTTTTGAAATAAAATACTGGGAGTATGAGTCCCAGGTCGTCTCCCAACGAGTTACAGACAGATGTGCTATTTTATAAATCAAAGGTTTTCCAAAATGTTTTTTTGAGTTTGATAAATAGGAAATTAAATCAGAGAATTTATGTAATTCAAATAAAACCTTGACCGGGAGAAGATCAATTGGAAGTTCTATCCTTGTTGGATTTTTCTCAAGATCAATTGGTAATTGGTAGTTATTTCCACTTAGTTATCCTTTACTGAATAAAGGAAAGCCAAGTAAGTTGGAAGTCAACTTCTATTCCCAAGTCCTAATCCTCTCCCTTGGGAAGGATTAGCGTTAGTGACTAGAGATTCAACCAACAATAAACCCAATTACAATTTGACTCTTGAATATTCCAACTCAAGGTTCTCCTTTTAATCAACTCCCAATCAAGTTGGGAAACTACTCCATTATCATAAATGTAGACTTCACAAAATCAAAATGGAAAATAAAAAAAGACATGATAAATAATAATCAAAGAGATCAATTAAAAATAAAAATAGTCTTTGTATTAATAAACTCTAAAAATAAACCAATTGTAATTCTGGACAAATTAAGGATATGAAAGAGTAAGTGAAAAGTAAGTAAACAAACTAGAATGACCAGTTCCGGAGGTAGACTCTTCTCAATAACCAAAGCCAAATCTTCAAATTCTAAACTATGAGTGTAAAGAAAAACCTAAAGGAAGAGGTGGAATTCTCTCTCTAGATCCAAAAAACTAAAAATATGTCGAATGAAAAATTGTCTTCAGTCTCTACATGTTTCCCGGCTCTAATTTGCGTTTTTGGGCTGAAAGCTGGGTTAAAACGCTGCCTAGAATCCATGCTGCACGTAAATTGTGATCATCAACAATGGCACCAAAGACTTGGAGCTCTCAAACGTGAATCACATTTTGTCACAACTTCGCACAACTAACCAGCAAGTGCACTGGGTCGTCCAAGTAATACCTTACGTGAGTAAGGGTCGATCCCACAAAGATTGTTGGTATGAAGCAAGCTATGGTCATCTTGTAAATCTCAGTTAGGCGGATTCAAATGGTTATAATGGTTTTCGAAAATAAAGATAAATAAAGCATAAAATAAAGATAGAGATACTTATGTAATTCATTGGTGAGAATTTCAGATAAGTGTATGGAGATGCTTTGTCCATTCTGAATCTCTGCTTTCCTACTGCCTTCATCGAATCTTTCTTACTCCTTTCCATGGCAAGCTGTATGTAGGGCGTCACCGTTGTCAATGGCTACTTCCCATCCTCTTAGTGAAAATGGTCCAAATGCTCTGTCACAGCATGGCTAATCATCTGTCAGTTCTCGATCATGTCGGAATAGAATCCAGTGATTCTTTTGCGTCTGTCACTACGCCCAACACTCATGAGTTTGAAGCTCGTCACAGTCATTCAATCCTTGAATCCTACTCAGAATACCACAGACAAGGTTTAGACTTTCTAGATTCTCAAGAATGCAGCCAATGGATTCTAGCTTATACCACGAAGATTCTGATTAAGTAACCCAAGAGATATGCGCTCGATCTAAAGTAGAACGGGAGTGGTTGTCAAGCACGCGTTCATAAGGACGGATGATGATGAGTGTTACGGATCATCACATCCATCAGGTTGAAGTGCAGCGAATATCTTAGAATCAGAATAATCTTGAATCGAATAGAAGAACAATAGTAATTGCATTAATTCTCGAGGTACAGCAGAGCTCCACACCTTAATCTATGGTGTGTAGAAACTCCACCGTTGAAAATACATAAGTGATGGTGGTCCAGGCATGGCCGAGAGACCAGCCTCCAAAATGTGATCAAAGGATCAAAAAATAATCCAAAGATGTCTAATACAATAGTAAAATGTCCTTTTTATACTAGACTAGTTACTAGGGTTTATAGAAATAAGTAATTAATGTAGAAATCCACTTCTGGGGCCCACTTTGGTGTGTTCTTGGGCTGATCTTGAGCTTTACACGTGCAGAGGCTTCTCTTGGGGTTAAACGCCAAGTTGTAACGTGTTTTTGGCGTTTAACTCTAGTTTGTGACGTGTTTCTGGCGTTTTACTCCAGAATGCAGCATGGAACTGGCATTGAACGCCAGTTTGTGTCGTCTAAACTTGAATAAAGTATAGACTATTATATATTTCTGGAAAGCTCTAGATGTCTACTTTCCAACGCCGTTGAGAGCGCGCCACTTGGAGTTTTGTAGATCTAGAAAATCCATTTCGAGTGCAGTGAGGTCAGAATCTAACAACATCAGCAGTCCTTTGTCAGCCTCCTATCAGATTTTTGCTCAGGTCCCTCAATTTTAGCTAGAAAATAACTGAAATCACAGAAAAACCCACAAACTCATAGTAAAGTCCAGAAATGTAAATTTTGCATAAAAACTAATGAAAACATCCCTAAAGTAGCTAGATCCTACTAAAAACTACCTAAAAATAATGCCAAAAAGCGTATAAATTATCCGCTCATCAATCCACGCCAGCAATTTCTGTAAATTCTACAGATCGCACACATCATGTGATCACATCGTCCACGCGTTCGTGTCATCCAGCGTTTTTCCGTGCCACACGTGCGCGTCGTCCACGCATTCGCGTCACTCGTGCAGATTCCAATCCACGCGCTCGCGTCAGGCATGCGTTCGCGTTGCTGTAATTTTTTCCATTTCACACGGACGCGTGAGTCATGTGCCCGTGTCACTTCTCGCTGGTCATCTCCTCAACTTCTTGTGTTCCTTCCATTTTTACAAGCTTCCTCTCCATTCTCTAAGCCATTTCTGCCCTATGAATCCTGAAACACTTAACCCACAGATCACGGCATCGAATGGTATAAAAGCGAAATTAAAATACACGATTTAAAGCTTTAGGAAGAAAGTTTTCAATCCTAGAACAATTTATGGAAGGATTTATAATATCATGCTAATCATATGAATAAGTTGGTGAAAGACTTGATAAAACCACTCAATTAAACACAATATAAATCATAAAATAATGGTTTATCAACCTCCCTACACTTAAACATTAGCATGTCCTCATGCTTAGTTAAAGGAGATAAATTTGAATGAATAAGGACATGTAAGACTCATGCAATGCAATGCAACCTATACGAATGTAACTATATGATTTTGTCTATTCGGTTAAAAGCAAATAAGTTCTCATAAGACAAACATAGATCAAATCCCACTAATTCAAATCATACAGTAAAAGCAAGTAAATTTGTAAGAAGACAGCTCGTGAAAGCAGGGAACATAGAATCAAGCATTGAACCCTCACTAATGGTGTGTGTACACTCTAATCTCTCTAGTGTATAAGGTAATCACTATATCCTTCTCTAATCATGCTTTCTAACTTTGTTCTTCACCTAACCAATCAATAATATTTAATATACCAATGCAAAGGTAGAGGTCTTTTTCAAGGTTGTAATGGGACTAAGGTAGAGGTAAGGGTGTACATATGGCTAAGTGAGCTTATAAATTGAATCTTTAATTAACCTAAGCTCTCATCTAACATACATATACTCCATATAACTTTAGAATCATGCCTAGCTACCCAAAAATTCTTCATTTTGCATTACCTACTCATGCATAAGCTTTTCTTTAATTTTTATCACATATACATTGATTTTTTTATTAGCTTAACATTGGGGTAATTTTGTCCCCTTATTTATTCATTTATTCTCTTTTTTTTTGAGATGTAAAAAAAACATATCAATGCATATGGAGTTTTTGATTTTCTATTTTACATGAGTGGGTACCCAAATTTCCATTATTTTATCACGACACATTCCCTTATTAACCCTTGTTCCTATAATCTTTCCATACTCAATTAACACACAATTTCTATCTTAAGCTAACCAAAGATTCAATTGGAATATTTAATTGTTTTTTCACTTAAGGCTAGTAATGTGGTAAAATGTAGAACAAATGGGATTTAAAAGGGCTCAAAGTGGCTAACAAAGGTATTTTAAAGGGTAGGCTTATTTGGGATAAGTGAGCTAAACAAATAATGGCCTCAATCATATGCATGCAAATAACACATTAAACATTGGACATATAGGATAAAACAAAATACAAATTACAATCATAGAGAAGTAAACACACAAGAATAAAATATTTATGGTTAAATAATGTAACCATGTATTTAGGCTCAAGGTCTTACAGGTTGTGTGTTCTTTAGCTCCAAAACCATGTTCCAATTTACAATCTTCAAACAAGTTTAACATCTAAGTTTTGATTTAAATTAGTGAAATTTTTCAAAAATAGGGTCTTAAAAGAAACTTATTATATTTCAACTAAATAGAACATGCGTGCAAATAATCCTTACTTCTAAACAATCTATCCTAAAGAAAAACTGACTAAATATCCTACTTTATTGATGTTAGGGAAGAGAAATTACCTCCGGAGGTCAGGTACTGACCGACCTCCCACACTTAAGGCTTTGCACCATCCTCGGTACCATCTGTCAGGAACAAAGGTGGGCTGGTAGTAGTGTCTCCACAGTCGGGACCGTCATGGCTTCCTGTGCTGGTAAAGGAAGTGAAGTCCGGAGTGTTTGGGTCTTTGTCAGGTCTGTGGTTGCCTATGAGTAGCTCCTTGAGGTATTTGAATCGGCGTTGGTTGCGGCGCTCTCATAGCTTCGCTTTCTGGTCTTGCCGGTCCAACCTTTCCAGTATTTGATGGAGCAGCTGACTTGTTGAAAGTGCTTGTGGTGTGGAAAGGGGAATGTCTGCAGCTTGTTCTGTGAATTGGCTGGTAGTGGCTGTTGGTGGCCTGAGATATTTCCCGTTAGGGACGTACTGATCATCCCGTGGAAGCATGGCCTTGGTGTCCCCAGCTCTGTAGGAGACTCCGACTGCTGAGACAAGATCTGAGACCAAGGCGGGAAAAGGTAAGTTGCCTGCAATTTGTACGTGTCCCATGGCATTCCAGATGTGTCTTGGTAGGTTTAGAGGCTGGTCTGTAAGGATGCACTATAGTAGAACGGCCATGTCTGTAGTGAAGGAGGACTCATGAGTGCTCGTAAAGACGTAATGGGACATAATCTGTGCCCATACGCGAGCCTCCAAGGTAAGTGTGGAAGCCGATATTCCCTTAGGTCGGGAACGATGGTATCCATAAATCTATCTGCTGCCAGGTTGTGTGATAACGCTGAGAACAGCGTCCCAGTTGAATTGGTATGTCTGGCGCTTAAGTGAGGCTTCCTGGAATGCGTCTAATCCTTCTGGAGCAAGGGGAAGATCTAGAGCTCATTGAATGGCCTCTTCTGTAATGGGGACGTGCTTCTGACGGACATAGACAGATTACATGGTTGGCAAGTGGAAATTGGAGTAGAATTCAACTATCCATGAAAGATTAACCTGTCGTGGCTGTCTCTGTAGGAATCCCAGTATCTTTGTTCAATTCGTGGCTCAACAAATTCAGCAATATGGGTCAGGAGGATAAGAAGGTATTCGTTGTTGTAATTCCTTTCTGCCAGGATGGGGAACATCTGCTCACAGTAGCGGTTGGAAAATTGCACAGTGTCTTTTGCTTGGAAGGCTCTCTCTTTTTCAACGACCTTTATAATCCTCTTAATTCTCTTTGTTGAGGGCTTAACTGCAGTTGAATATGGCTCTGCCACTAATGCTCTTTTTGTTCCTCTCCTTGCTGGTGGGTTGGGAGTAGCTTTCTCCTTTCCTTTCTTGGTGGCCATCCTGAAAGGGAAAGAGTAAGGACGTTAAAACTTCAAGGGTTAGAGCAAGGAAGAAAGCTGGGTATATGATAATCGATGCATGGTAAAGAAGGATGTCGTAAACACATGGTCATGACTACATGTGAAAAGTCCATCAACGAAATTATAGCAAGTGCATGTGATGACAATTGAATGCAAGATATTTATTGGCATGCCGACAAAGGCATGAGTAGCATGAATCAAGCAGTCAATGTCTAAGTTAGATTACCATGCCTGTCAAACTAACAATATGTTTGTATGGACAATTATAAATAATTAATAAAATATAAAAAGGGTTTTGTGAAAACCAGGCATGAAAGTAGGATAATAGAAAAGTAGTACATGATGCCATACAGGCTTTTTCACAAACACTTAGCATGCACGGTAAATAAGGTATAGAAAGTATTAAATTGAACATGCAAGCAACCCTATAAAAATAATATATAATTGTCAAACAATTCCTTAACAATCCACAAGCAAAATATAGGAAATAAGGACCCAAATAAATTTCCAACACCAATAAAAAAGGGTTTAAAAAGAAAAAAAGAAAAAGAAAACATAGACAATAAAAGGAAAAAGAAAAAGAAGAAGAAATCATAAAAATAAGAATAAGAATAGAAAAGTAAGGAGGGAAGAAGAAAAGAAAAAAACCTTGATGATGGTGGAGAGAAAGAGGAAGTAGAAAGTGAGAAAGAAGGAAGAAGGAATAGGGGGGAGAAAGAAATAAGAAGGGAGAAGAAAAATTAGGATTTAGGGAAGAAAAAGAGAAGATATTTTGGCTAATCTGGATAACTTGTGCGGCGCAGGTGACGCGGACACATGGGTCACGCGTCAGCGCGAATAGCGCTTATATGAAGTGACGCGGACACGGCGGTCACGCGGACGCGTGACATGATTTGTGCTAGTGGCGTGAGAGCAGCTTCGCGTTCGCACAACTCTCTGTGTGAAACTCATTTTGCCAAATTTTAGGGTGACGCGTTCGCGTGGTTGACGTGATCGCGTGAATGGCCATATTTTGAAAACAACGCGGATGCGTGGAGCACGCGTTCACGTGGTAGGGCTTGTTCTTCTAGCGCAAGTCCAGCCCAATTCCAGCTCAACTTACTGCCATACACCCATTTACGTCGATTTTACAGGGCCACGCATTTGCGTGAGTGACGCGGACGCGTGGGGAGGCTATGTTGCAAACGACGCGAATGCGTTAGTGACGCAGTCGCGTGGGCGAGTTTGTGCCAAAGGCACGCCTCCAGCCACACTTTCACCTGACTCTCTGTTCAATATTATTTTCTTCCCAATGCACATGTAACGCGGACACGTCGGCGACGCTATCGCGTCGCATGCGTTTTTTTTATGCAATATGCAAATGCAGATGCAAACTATAGGCACTAGTATTGAGAAGAGTTATTGAAAAATGGAATTAAGGAGAGGGAAAAGAACAATCATACCATGGTGGGTTGTCTCTCACCCAGCACTTTGCTTTAACGTCCTTAAGTTGGACGCTCCACTAGCTCAGTCTTCTGCTGTGGGTGGATCTTTCAAGAGGAAGATCTCTAGCTCCTTCTTTTTCGACATCTTCTCGCCATGAAATAACTTCAAGAGATGTCCATTGACCTTTATGAGTTCAGAGCTTGAAGGACGGCTCAAGTGAAAGACTCCGTATGGTTCCACCCTCTCTACTCGATAGGGACCGTCCCATCTGGATCTCAGCTTGCCTGGCATGAGCTGCATTCTGGAGTTGTAAAGGAGGACTAAGTCCCCAGGTTGGAACTCTCTTCTCTTGATGTTTTTATCATGCACAGCTTTCACCTTCTCTTTATACAGCCATGAGTTTTCATAAGCTTCTAGGCGAAGGTTCTCTAATTCTTGCAGCTGCAACTTCCATTCAGCTCCGGCTTTCTCAAAGTCCATGTTGCATTCCTTTACCGCCCAGAAGGCTTTGTGTTCTAACTCAACTAGGAGATGACAGGCTTTTCCATAAACTAAGCGGAAAGGACTCATCCCGATTGGTGTCTTGTATGCTGTCCGATATGCCCAAAGCGCATCTTGGAGCCTAGTGCTCCAGTCTTTTCTATGAGGCTTGACTATCTTTTGCAGTATGCGTTTTATCTCTCTATTAGACACCTCAGCTTGCCCATTAGTCTGGGGGTGATAGGCTGTTGATACTTTATGAATTATCCCATGCCTCTTCAGTAATCCTGTTAGTCTCTTGTTACAAAAGTGAGTGCCTTGATCGCTCATGATTGCTCATGGTGATCCAAAGCGACAAATAATATGGTTTCTAACAAAGGAAACACCAGTGTTAGCATCATCAGTACGGGTCGGAATTGCTTCCACCCATTTAGAAACATAATCTACAGCTAACAGTATATATAGGTGACCATTAGAATTTGGAAATGGACCCATGAAGTCAATGCCCCAAACAAAAAAAATTTCACAGAAAAGCATAATTTGTTGAGGCATTTCATCCCTCTTGGATATATTACCAAATCTTTGGCAAGGAGAACAAGATTTGCAAAGGTCAGTAGCATCTTTAAAAAGAGTAGGCCACCAGAATCCACAGTCTAAAACTTTTCTAGCTGTTCGTTGAGGGCCAAAATGTCCTCCACTCTCAGATGAGTGGCAGGCCTCTAAAATGGACTGGAATTCTGATTGAGGTACACACTATCTAATTACCTGGTCAGCACCACACCTCCATAGATATGGATCATCCCATATATAATATTTGGACTCGCTTTTCAGCTTGTCTCTCTGATGCTTAGTAAAATCGGGAGGAAAAGTGTGGCTAACTAGATAATTAGCTATAGGTGCATACCAAGGAACTACTTCAGATACTGCCTGTAAGCTATCAAATGGGAAAGTATCATTGATAGGAATGAAGTCATCTTTAATTTGCTCAAGGCGACTCAAGTGGTCTGCCACTAAATTTTGGTTACCACTCCTATCCTTAATTTCTAAATCAAATTCTTGCAGCAGTAGCATCCAACGTATTAGCCTTGGTTTAGACTCCTTTTTAGCTAATAAATATTTTAGAGCTGCATGGTTTGAGTACACTACTACCTTAGTACCAAGTAAATAGGCTCAAATTTATCCAGAGCAAAAAAAATAGCTAGAAGCTCTTTTTCTGTAGTAGTGTAATTAGATTGAGCAGCATCTAAAGTCTTAGATGCATAACCAATTACAAAAGGATTGTTACCTTCATGCTGCACTAGTGCTGCTCCTACTGCATGATTGGAGGCATCACACATGATTTCAAATGGTTGACTCCGGTCTGGTCCCCTCACAATCGAAGCTTGATTCAGGGCGGTGTTCAGCTTATCAAACGCTTGTTTGCAATCCTCACTGAACTTGAACTCAATATCTTTCTGCAGTAGTCTGGATAAGTGTAGTGCTACCTTATTGAAGTCCTTAATGAATCTCTTGTAAAAACCTGCATGGCCAAGGAAAGAACGGACTTCCCTCACAGAGGAGGGGTAAGGTAAACTAGAAATAACATCCACCTTTGCTGGGTCTATAGAGATACCAGTATCAGAAACAACATGTCCTAGAACAATTCCTTGTTTCACCATAAAATGACACTTTTCAAAATTTAAAACAAGTTTTGAACTAACACACCTGTCCAATACTCTAGATAAACTATCCAAGCAAAGGCTAAATGAATCACCATATATGCTAAAGTCATCCATAAAAACTTCCATACAGGTCTCAATGAGATCAGAGAAAAGACTCATCATACACCTTTGGAAAGTAGCTGGTGCATTGCATGAGCCAAAGGGAATTCTCTTATAAGCATAGGTCCCAAAAGAACATGTAAAAGTAGTATTTTCCTGATCTTCAGAAGCTATATGGATTTGAAAATAACCTGTATAACCATCTAAAAAGCAGTAATGAGATTTACCTTACAGGAGATCAAGCATCTGATCAATGAATGGCAAGGGGTAATGATCCTTGCGAGTGGCTTGGTTGAGACGCCTGTAGTCAATGCAAACTCTCCATGAATTCTGCATTCTAGTTGTCAGAAGTTCTCCCTGCTCATTTCTTATTGTTGTGACTCCAGACTTCTTGGGCACCACTTGCACTAGACTGACCCATTCACTATCTAAAATGGGGTAAATGATATCTGCTTCAAGTAGTCTGGTTACTTACTTCTTGACAACTTTTAAGATGGTTGGATTCAATCTTTGCTGAGGTTGATGGACAGGCTTTGCTCCTTCTTCTAAGAATATTCTATGTTCACAAATTTGAGGGTTGATGCTTACTATATCCGCCAAGCTCCATCCAATTGCTTTCTTATGCATCCTCAATACACTAAGCAGTTGTTCTTCTTGTTGGGA
The DNA here is from genome assembly GCF_003086295.3 of Arachis hypogaea. NCBI lineage: Eukaryota > Viridiplantae > Streptophyta > Magnoliopsida > Fabales > Fabaceae > Arachis > Arachis hypogaea. The sequence continues at coordinate 42,461,632 of NC_092044.1, forward strand.
AGTGAGCTCCCTCGCAATGATAATTGGAAACTTCTGCTTGTCCTCAAGGTAAGCATACTTGAGGTGTAGAGTAAGGGGCTTTAATTTCATTTCTGCTCATGGCTTGGCTCTGGATCATCTGGGGCTGGTGAAAATGGTAACGAATCTTTAGTATGTTCAGAGGGTGTCCCCACACTTGGGTCTTACTCCATGTGACTCTCTTCCATTTCTTCCTGGTGAGTTGCAGCTATAATTTCATCAATGATGTTGCATTGGAATATGGAGTGATCTTTCGGGGGATGCTTCATAGCTTTATCCAGATTGAAGCTCACTGTTCTGCCATCTACCTCAAAAGAATAGGTTATTGAAAAGGCATCCAGCTTGAACTTCGAAGTCTTCAAAAATGGTCTTCCAAGCAGGATTGATCAAGGCTTTCCTGAGTCATTTTGGGGCATCTCCAAGATATAGAAGTTAATGGGAAATGTAAGCCCTTTAATGCTCACTAACACATTTTCAGCAATTTCAACCATTGTAATAATGCTTTTATCTGCTAACACAAGACGAGCTGCCGACCTTTTTAAGGGAGGGAGCCTTAAAGCATTATATATAGACAAGGGCATAATACTCACGCACGCTCCTAAATCACACATACAGCTAAAAATATCACACCTTCAATGGTACAGTTAACCATACATGGGCTGGATCACTACATTTTTCAAGTATATTTCCCATTAAAGTAGATATAGAACTATCTAAAGGAATAGTTTCTAAGTCATTAATTTTATCTTTATGTATGCACAATTCTTTTAGAAACTTTGCGTATTTAGGTACTTGCTGAATAACATCAAAAAGGGGAACAGTTACCTCAACCTTTTTGAAGATTTCTACCATTTTGGGATCAAGTTCCATCTGCTTTCTGGATTTCTTAGCAAGGTGTGGAAACGGGATAGGAGTGGCGTCTCTTACAGCTTCAGCTTGCTGGGGTTTTGCATTCCATGGTTGGGCTGCTTCTGCTTCTGCTATGCCTTGTGCTTCATCTTCTTCTTCAACATCCTCTACCTCAACCATGTCCTCAGCTGGGGCGTGTTCTAGCGAACTTGGCTCCTCAGGATTCTTCCCTTGTAGTGTGGTTCCAAACCTCAAGGTAATGGCATTGATGCCACCCTTGGGGTTGGATAATGGTTGAGAGGGGATTCCACTGGAGCTCAAAGGCTGGTTGTTGGAGTTATTTCTTGATCCAATCTGAGATAAGAGCTTGCAAGGTAGAGTTCAGACCATTATTGTAGAAGTAAGGTTGTTTTCCATGGCCTGCTGTCTCCGATCAATAGATTGTAATAACTCATCATTAGAAGATGGAGAGGGATAAATGATCTGAGGGCTCTGCTGAGATACTTGAGGCTGCCTTAGATGAGGTGCTATGTAGGCCTGATTCTAATTCTGCTGTCTGATGTTGTTATTGTTATTCCACCGCTGGTTTCCATTGTTATCTCTGCCTCCTCTGTTATGATTGTCCCTCCAACCATGGTTAGAATTATCTCTCCAACCTTGGTTGGAATTGTCCTGCCATCCATGGTTGTAGCTGTCACCTTTATTGTATCCTTGATTGGGGCGGTCATAGAAGTTATGAGTGGCTGCCACAGTGTTGTCTTCCTGTTGGAGCTGCGGACATTCATCATTATAATGACTATAATCAGCACAGATCCCACATACTCTTTGTGGAACCAACTGTTGGCTTTGCTGTGGTGGAGAAGGCTGAGCTTGCTGAGCTTGTTGTTGACTCAACTGCATCTGCTTCAGTAAGTTGGTCATTTCACATATACTATGAGTTAGAGCAGTAGTCTCTTTGCTAGAGGATACCTCTACAACATCTTTTGAGTGGCTTTGCCTCTGCCTGTGATTCCTATTGGATTCAGCTAAGTCGCTAATCAATTGCCATGCTTCATTAGTGGTCTTGTACTTTTTCATAGACCCATTGCTAGCACCTTCCAATGTGGTCTTATCTTGAGGCTTCATGCCCTGTGTGAAGTAGCCGAGTAACACCAACTTGTCAATCATGTGGTGGGGACATGCTTCCAGAAGATTGTTGAAGCGTTCCCAATATTCGTAGAAAGTCTCAGATTCACCTTGAATAATCATGGAAATTTCTTTCCTCAATCTATCAGTAACTTCAGCTGGAAAGTATTTTTTCAGAAATTCATTTCTAAGTGTATCCCAATTAGCAATAGTCGCTCCAGGTTGAGTGTAGTACCACTCTCTCGCCTTTCCCTCAAGAGACAATGGGAAGGCTTTTAACAGAATAGAAGTTTCCTCTGCACCATCATGCCTGACAGTAGAACAGGCTGCCTAGAAATCCCTAAGGTGCTTGATAGGCTCTTGAGCAGGTAAGCCATGAAACTTAGGCATCAAGTTGAGTAGTGCAGTCTTCAGTTCAAAATCTGCAGCCACCGTTGGGTGATGCGCTTGATACGGTTGCAGTGTAAAATCTGGGGCTCTAGCTTCCTAGATAGTAACTCTCCTAGGTGCTGCCAGGTTACCTGCACGTAAATCAACCGAATCAGTAGAAAGGGAGCTTGATTCTTCCTCAAATGGCGGTTCGGATTCGCCCTCAAATGAGACTGGTGAATCGATGACAATCACTTCACCACCCTCAAAGGTAACCGACGTCGAGCTCGCCTAATACGTGAGATAGTTCTTTCAATTTCATGATCAAAAGTAGCTAAGCTCGAATCAGGCAATGAACGCGTCATTCAACGGAAGGAGCACATAGCTCATGGTGATAAAGACAAAATAAAATAAAATGCAAGTAAATAAATTCCAATCAATAAATTAGCACTCTATTGTAACTCCCCTGCAACGGCGCCGAAAATTGGCAGTGGTGGAAATTGGCAGATTAAGAATTATTAAGAAAAATAGCATTGCAAGTACAGCTCTTAACCAGCAAAAATCCACTTGTCAATTTAGAAAGGAGTTGTCACAAATTTTAGAATAAAATACTGGGAGTATGAGTTCCAGGTCGTCTCCCAACGAGTTGCAGGCAGATGTGCTATTTTATTAATCAAAGGTTTTCCAAAATATTCTTTTGAGTTTGATAAACAGGAAATTAAATCAGAGAATTTATGTAGTTCAAATAAAAACCTTGACTGGGAGAAGATCAATTGGAAGTTCTATCCTTGTTGGATTTTTCTCAAGATCAATTGGTAATTGGTAGTTATTTCCACTTAGTTATCCTTTACTAAATAAAGGAAAGTCAAGTAAGTTGGAAGTCAACTTCTATTCACAAGTCCTAATCCTCTCCCTTGGGAAGGATTAGCGCTAGTGACTAGAGATTCAACCAACAATAAACCCAATTACAATTTGACTCTTGAGTATTCCAACTCAAGGTTCTCCTTTTAATCAACTCCCAATCAAGTTGGGAAACTACTCCATTATCATAAATGTAGACTTCACAAAATTAAAAGGGAAAATAAAAAGAGACATGATAAACAATAATCAAAGAGATCAATTAAAAATAAAAATAGTCTTCATATTAATAAACTCTAAAAATAATCCAATTGTAACTTTGGACAAATTAAGGATATGAAAGAGTAAGTGAAAAGTAAGTAAACAAACTAGAATGACCAGTTCCGGAGGTAGACTCTTCTCAATAACCAAAGCCACATATTCAAATCCTAAACTATGAGTGTAAAGAAAAACCTAGAGGAAGAGGTGGAATTCTCTCTCTCGATCCAAAAAACAAAAATTATGTCAAATGAAAAATTGTCTGCAGTCTCTGCATGTTCCCTGGCTCTAATCTGCGTTTTTGGGCCGAAAGCTGGGTTAAAATGTGGCCCAGAATCCACGTCAGCGATTTCTGTAAATTCTGCAGATCGCGCATGTCATGCGACTGCGTCATCCACGCGTTCACGTCATCCAGCATTTTTCCGTGCCACGCGTGCGCGTCGTCCACACATTCGCGCCACTCGTGCAGATTCCAATCTACGCACTCACGTCAGGCATGCGTTCGCGTTGCTGTAATTTTTTCCATTTCGTGCGGACGCATGAGTCATGCGCCCATGTCACTTCTTGCTGGTCATCTCCTCAATTTCTTGTGTTCCTTCCATTTTTGCAATCTTCCTCTCTATTCTCTAAGTCATTTCTGCCCTATGAAGCCTGAAACACCTAACGCATAGATCATGGCATCGAATGGTATAAAAGAGAAATTAAAATACACGATTTAAAGATTTAGGAAGCAAGTTTTCAATCCTAGAACAATTTTGGGAAGGACTTGTAATATCATGCTAATCATATGAATAAGTGGGTGAAAGACTTGATAAAACCACTCAATTAAACACAATATAAATCATAAAATAATGGTTTATCAAAGGGTTTTCCCAAGATGATGAATTCATCCTTTTCCTTCCCAGTATCCAAGATTATAAAATCTGCAGGGATGTAAAGGTTCTGAATCTTGACTAAGACATCCTCTACACGACCATAAGCCTTTTTTATTGACTTGTCTGCCATCTCTAGTGAGATTCTTACAGCTTGTACCTCAATAATTCTCAACTTCTCCATTACAGAGAGTGGCATAAGGTTTATGCTTGACCCTAGGTTACCCAGAGCCTTATCAAAGGTAATGATGCCTATGGTGCAGGGAATCAGGAAGCGTCTGGGATCTAGCAGCTTCTGAGGTAGTTTCTGCAGAACCAAGGCATTGAGTTCCTTGGTGAGCACTGGAGGTTCTTCCTCCAATGGCTCTGTGCCAAACAACTTGGCATTCAGTTTCATCAGAATTTCTAAGTACCAAGCAACTTGCTCTTCCCTGGTTTCCTCTTCCTCATCAGAGGAGGAGTACTCTACAGATTATATGATCTTCAACCAAGCATTCAAGGGAACTTCAATGGGCTCCTCATGAACCTTTGGTTCCATCAGTTCTTTAATAGGGAAGTTCTCAGTGGGTTGAGGGTTGCCAACTACCCCTATCGTGGCATTCAATGCCAGGACTTGTGTGTCTTTAGGCGTTGAACACCCATCATGTATACTAGTTTACGAAATTGTGATCTCAATGGCGCCAACAACTTGGTACGCACAATTGTAATATCACTTTTTTTCACAACTTCGCACAACTAACCAGCAAGTGCACTGGGTCGTCCAAGTAATAAACATTACGTGAGTAAGGGTCGATCCCACGGAGATTGTCGGCTTGAAGCAAGCTATGGTCACCTTGTAAATCTCAGTTAGGCGGATTCAAATGGTCATAGAGTTTTGATAATTAAAATATAAATAAAACATAAAATAAAGATAGAGATACTTATGTAATTCATTGGTGGGAATTTCAGATAAGTGTATGGAGATGCGTTGTCCCTTCTGAATCTCTGCTTTCCTACTGCCTTCATCCAATCCTTCATACTCCCTTCTATGGCAAGCCGTATGTAGGGCGTCACCGTTGTCAATGGCTACTTCCCATCCTCTCAGTGAAAAAGGTCCTCTACGGTTTCCCGCATTGCTAATCAGCTGTTGGTTCTCGATCGTGTAGGAATAGGATTTACTATCCTTTTGCGTCTGTCACGATGCCCTACAATCGCGAGTTTGAAACTCGTCACAGTCATCACATCCCAGATCTACTCAGAATACCACAAACAAGGTTTAGACTTTCCAGATCTCAAGAATGCTGCCAATGGATTCTAGCTTATACCATGAAGACTCTGATCTCACAGAATTGAAGGCTATGTTGTCTGGAGAGGCAACCATGCGTCGTGGACCAGGAATCCAAGAGATACACACTCTAGCTTTCGCAGGTAGAACGGAAGTGTTTGTCAGGCACGCGTTCATAAGTAAGAATGGTGATGAGTGTCACGGATCATCACATTCATCAGGTTGAAGTGCGAGTGAATATTTTAGAATGAGAATAAGTATCAATTGAATAGAAAACAGTAGTAATTGCATTAATACTCGAGGAACAGCAAAGCTCACACCCTTAATCTATGGTCTATAGAAACTCCACCGTTGAAAATACATAAGTGATAGAGGTCCAGGCATGGCCTTGAGGCTAGCCCCCATGTCTAAGATCGCATAAACTGATCAAAGATAGATACCCCAATACAATAGTAAAAAGTTCTATTTATACTAAACTAGTTACTAGGGTTACAGAAATAAGTAAATGATGCAGAAATCCACTTCCGGGCCCACTTGGTGTGTGCTTGGGCTGAGCATTGAAGCTTTCACGTGTAGAGGTCTTCCTTGGAGTTAAACGCTAGTTTGTAACTTGTTTCTGGCGTTTGACTCTGCTTTGCAACTTGTTTCTGGCGTTTAACGCCAGAATAGGGCAGAAAGCTAGCGTTAAACGCCAGTTTGCGTCATCTAAACTCAGACAAAGCATGGACTATTATATATTGCTAGAAAGCCCTGGATGTCTACTTTCCAACGCAATTTAAAGCGCGCCAATTAGCTCTTGTAGCTCCAAAAATTTCATTTTGAGTGCAGGGAGGTCAGAATCCAACAACATCAGCAGTCCTTTGTCAGCCTCTGAATCAGATTTTTGCTCAGGTCCCTCAATTTCAGCCAGAAAATACCTGAAATCATAGAAAAACATACAAACTCATAGTAAAGTCTAGAAATGTGAATTTTGCTTAAAAACTAATAAAAATATACTAAAAACTAATTAAATCATACTAAAAACTATCTAAAAACAATGCCAAAAAGCGTATAAATTATCCGCTCATCACATACCTTCACTGGCGTTCAATGCCAGTGGTTGTGCCTTTGTGGGCGTTGAATGCCGAGTAAGGACTTTCTTCTTGGCGTTCAATGCCAGTGATGGTGCCTTTATGGGCATTAAACGCCCAGTAAAGAGTTCCTTACTGGCGTTCAACGCCAAGGATGGTTCCTTGTTGGGCGTTAAACGCCCAGTAGGGAGTTCCTTACTGGCGTTCAACGCCAAATCATCTCCTTCAGATTCGGCATCAATGTCCACTCTGATAGCCTTGCACTCTTCTCTTGGGTTTACTTTAGTGTTACTAGGAAGAGTGTTAGGAGGGGTTTCAGAGATTCTTTTGCTCAGTTGACCAACTTGTACCTCTAAATTTCTGATGGAGTACCTAGTTTCTATTATAAAATGGTGAGTGGTATTAGAGAGCTCAGAGACTATGGTTGCTAAGTCAGAAAGGCTCTGCTTAGAAGTCTCCATCTGCTGCTGAGAATATGGGAATGGTGCTCTATTGTTGAACCTATTATGTGTTCTTCCACCTTGATTATTGTTGAAGCCTTGCTGAGGCTTCTGTTGATCTTTCCATGAAAGGTTAGGATGATTTCTCCATGAGGGGTGGTGCAAAATTTATAACCCATAAACTAACCGGCAAGTGCATCGGGTCGTACCAAGTAGTATCTCAAGTGAATGAGGGTCGATCCCACGAGGATTGATGGATTAAGAAACAATGGTTAAATGATTTACTTAGTTGGAAAAACAAAAAAGAGTTTTGAGAGTTCAAATGCATCAAATAATAATTCAGAGAATCAGTGAACAAGCAGTAAATTGAGGTGAAATATATATGGAGAAACAATTAAGGCTTCAGAGATATCTATCTTCCGAATTGATTTTTCTTACTAACTATTTTAATCATGCAAGATTCAATTCATGGCAAACTATATGTGACTAAACCCTAATTCCTTAGACCTTTTTAGTCTCCTCTAACTTCAGCAACCGCCAATTCCTTGGTCACTTAATTCCAATAAGAGGGTGAAGTTCAATTCTAGTTTATATACCACAGAACCCTAATTACCCAAATATAAGAGGATTATATGTCACGTATCCCGTTCAGTCCAGATAATTAGTAGTTTAGGAGAAATTGTTTTCAAGCTATTGTTCAAGTAAAGAGCTTTTCTAAGTTATACAAGAACTCAATTAGAACAAGGGTCATACTTCCGTTCCACCCAAATTCATAAGATAAAGAACGAAAACAATTCTTGACATTGAAATCAATACATGAATTAAAATAGAGAAATAATAGTATCAATCCATCCAATAGACAAAGCTCCTAACCTTAACAGTGGAGATTTAGTTGGTCATGGTTCAGAGAGAAAACTAGGGTTTTGTAAAACCGTAAAGTGCAGAATGAGGTAAAAGAGAAAACAAAAGCCTGAAGGGTGATGAGCGGATAATTTATACGCTTTTTGGCATTGTTTTTAGGTAGTTTTTAGTAAGTTCAAGCTACTTTTAGGGATGTTTTCATTAGTTTTTATGTTAAATTCACATTTCTGGACTTTACTATGAGTTTGTGTGTTTTTTTGTGATTTCAGGTAATTTCTGGCTGAAATTGAGGGACTTGAGCAAAACTCTGAAAAAGGCTGACAAAAAGACTGCTGATGCTGTTGGAATCTGACCTCCCTGCACTCGAAATAGATTTTCTGGAGCTACCGAACTCCAAAAGTCACGCTCTCAACGGCGTTGGAAAGTAGACATCCAGAGCTTTCCAGCCATATATAATAGTCCATACTTTATTCGGAAATTGACGACGTAACTTGGCGTTGAACGCCAAGTACATGCTGCTGTCTGGAGTTAAACGCCAGAAACACGTCATGATCCGGAGTTGAACGCCCAAAACACGTTATAACTTGGAGTTCAACTCCAAGAAAAGCCTCAGCTTGTGGATAGATCAAGCTCAGCCCAAACATACACGAAGTGGGCCCCGGAAGTGGATTTATGCATTAATTACTTACTCATGTAAACCCTAGTAGCTAGTTTAGTATAAATAAGACTTTTTACAAGTGTATTAGTCATCTTTTGACCATTCGGTCTCTTGATCATTCAGGGGGCTGGCCATTCGGCCATGCCTGAACCTTGCACTTATGTATTTTCAACGGTGGAGTTTCTACACACCATAGATTAAGGGTGTGGAGCTCTGCTGTACCTCAAGTTTCAATACAATTATCATTACCTTTTATTCAATTCTCTTTTATTCTTATTCCAAGATATACGTTGCAGTTCAACTTGATGAATGTGATGATCCGTGACACTCATCATCATTCTCACCTATGAACGCGCATGACTGACAACCACTTCCGTTCTACTTTAGGCCAGGCGCATATCTCTTAGATTCCCCAACAGAATCTTCGTGGTATAAGTTAGATAGATGGTGGCATTCATGAGGATCCAAAAAGTCTAAACCTTGTCTATGGTATTCCGAGTAGGATTCTGGGATTGAATGACTGTGACGAGCTTCAAACTCCTGAAGGCTGGGCGTGATGACAAACGCAAAAGAATCAAGGGATTCTATTCCAACCTGATTGAGAACCGACAGATGATTAGCCGTGCTGTGACAGAGCATAGGAACATTTTCACTGAGAGGATGGGATGTAGCCATTGACAACGGTGATGCCCTACATACAGCTTGCCATGGAAAGGAGTAAGAAGGATTGGATGAATGTAATAAGAAAGTAGAGATTCAAGAGGAGCACAGCATCTCCATAAGCCTATCTGAAATTTCCACTATTGATTTACATAAGTATTTTTATCCCTTTTTATTGTCTATTTATTATTAATTTTCGAACTCATCATAAACCAATTTAATCTGCCTAACTGAGATTTACAAGGTGACCATAGCTTGCTTCATACCAACAATCTCTGTGGGATCGACCCTTACTCACGTAAGGTATTACTTGGATGACCCAGTACACTTGCTGGTTAAGTTGAACGGAGTTGTGGAAAGAAAAAGCTTCTCTAACAGTACCTGGAACTCTTGTATCACAATTCCGTCCACCAAGTTTTTGGCGCCGTTGCCGGGTATTGTTCGAGTATGGACAACTGACGGTTCATCTTGTTGCTCAGATTAGAGGATTCCTCTTCTTCTCTTGTTTTCTTCTCTTTCATATGAGCAGGAACAAGGAAAAAGGCACTCTTGTTGAAATTGATCCAGAACCTGAAAGGACTCTAAAGAGAAAATTAAGAGAAGCTAAATTACAATAATCTAAAGGTAACCTTTCAGAAATATTAGAACAAGAGAAGGAGATGGCAGCCGAAAATAATAATAATGCAAGGAGAATCCTTGGTGACTTCACAAAGCCAACGTCCAAGTTGATGGAAGAAGCATCTCCATTCCTGCCATTGGAGCCAACAACTTTGAGCTAAAACCTCAGCTAGTTGCCTTAATGCAACAAAACTGCAAGTTTTATGGACTTCCATCTGAAGATCCTTACCAGTTTTTAACTGAGTTCTTGCAGATCTGTGAGACTGTAAAGACAAATGGAGTTGATCCTAAAGTCTACAGACTCATGCTTTTCCCTTTTGCTGTAAGAGATAGAGCTAGAATATGGTTGGATTCACAACCCAAGGATAGCCTGGACTCCTGGGATAAGCTGGTCACTGCCTTCTTAGATAAATTCTTTCCTCCTCAAAAGCTGAGCAAGCTAAGAGTGGATGTTCAAACCTTCAAGCAAAAAGATGGTGAATCCCTCTATGAAGCTTGGGAAAAATACAAGCAGCTGACCAAAAGATGTCCATCTGACATGTTTTCAGAATGGACCATATTAGATATATTCTATTATGGTCTATCTGAATTTTTGAAAATGTCATTGGACCATTCTGCAGGTGGATCTATTCACCTAAAGAAAACACCTGAAGAGGCCCAAGAACTCATTGATATGGTTGCAAACAACCAATTCATGTACACTTCTGAGAGGAATTCCGTAAATAATGGGATACCTTAGAAGAAAGGAGTTCTTGAAATTGATGCTCTGAATGCCATATTGGCTCAGAACAAAGTGTTGACTCAACAGGTCAACATGATCTCTCAAAGTCTGAATGGATGGCAATATGCATCCAACAGTACTAAAGAGGCAGCTTCTGAAGAAGCTTATGATCCTGAGAACCCTGCAATGGCAGAGGTTAATTACATGGGTGAACCTTATGGAAACACTTATAACTCATCATGGAGAAATCATCCAAATTTCTCATGGAAGGATCAACAAAAGCCTCAACAAGGCTTTAACAATGGTGGACGTAATAGGCTGAGCAATAGCAAGCCATATCCATCATCTTCTCAGCAACAGACAGAGAATTCTGAACAAAACACTTCTAATTTAGCCAATCTAGTCTCTGATCTGTCAAAGGCCACTTTCAGTTTCATGAGTGAAACAAGATCCTCCATCAGAAATCTGGAGGCACAAGTGGGCCAGCTGAGTAAGAAAGTCATTGAAACTCCTCCCAGTATTCTCCCAAGCAATACAGAAGAGAATCCAAAAGGAGAGTGCAAGGCCATTGATGTGATCAATGTGGCCGAATGCACAAGGGAGGAGGAAGACGAAAATCCTAGTGAGGAAGACCTCCTGGGATGTCCTTCAAGCAAGAAGGAGTTTCCTATTAAGGATCCAAAGGAATCTAAGGCTCATACAGAGACCATAGAGATTCCATTAAATCTCCTTCTGCCATTCATGAGCTCTGAAGACTATTCTTCCTCTGAAGAGGATGAAGATGTGACTGGAGAGCAAGTTGCTCAATATTTAGGAGCTATCATGAAGCTAAATGCCAAGTTGTTTGGTAATGAGACTTGGGAAAGTGAACCTCCCTTGCTCATTAGTGAACTAGATACTGGGATTCAGTTAACTCTACCTCAAAAGAAACAAGATCCTGGCAAGTTCTTAATACCTTGTACCATAGGCACCATGACCTTTGAAAAAGCTCTATGTGATCTAGGGTCAGGGATAAATCTTATGCCACTCTCTATAATGGAGAAGCTGGGGATCATTGAGGTACAACCTGCCTTGTTCTCATTACAATTGGCAGACAAGTCATTGAGACAAGCTTATGGAATAGTGGAGGACGTGTTAGTAAAGGTTGAAGGCCTTTACATCCCTGCTGATTTCATAATCTTAGACACTAGGAAGGAAGAGAATGAATGCATCATCCTTGGAAGACCTTTCCTAGCCATAGCAGGAGCTGTGATAGATGTCAACAGAGGTGAACTAGTCCTTCAATTGAATGGGGACTACCTTGTGTTTAAGGCACATGGCCATCCCTCTGTGACAAAAGAGAGTAAGCATGAAGAGCTTCTCTCAGTTCAAAGTCAAGAAGAGCCCCCACAATCAAACTCTAAGTTTGGTGTTGTGAGGCCACAACCAAACTCTAAGTTTGGTGTTAAGACCCCATATCCAAACTCTAAGTTTGGTGTTGGGACTATACAACATTGACCTGATCACCTTGTGGCTCAATGAGAGCCATTGTCAAGCTATTGACATTAAAGAAGCGCTTGTTGGGAGGCAACCCAATTTTATCTAATTTTTATTTTATAATATTTTATTTTTATTTTGTGTTTTATTAGGTACATGATCATGAAGAGTCACGAAAAAAATATAAAAATTAAAAACAGAATAAAAAACAGCAGAAGAAAAATCACACCCTGGAGAAAGCACAGGCTGGCATTCAACGCCAGTAAGGAGCATCTGGCTGGCGTTCAATGCCAGAACAGAGCATCAACCTGGCGCTGAACGCCAGAAACAAGCAACATTCTGGCGCTGAACGCCAGGAATATGCCTAGAGAAGAAAAGCTGGCGCTGAACGCCAGTAACAAGCATGAAACTGGCGTTCCATGCCAGAAACATGCTTTACATGGGCGTTGAACGCCCAAAATGTGCACCACACGGCGTTTAAATGCCAGAATGGTGTGCAAAGGCAATTTACACGCCTATTTGGTGCAGGGATGGAATTTCTTGACACCTCAGGATCTGTGGACCCCACAGGATCACCTCAGGATCTGTGGACCCCATAGGATCCCCACCTACTATATTCTCACCTTACCTCCTAATCCTATTTTGTGATTTTCCCATGTCACACTTCCCAACACTCTTCACCAATCACCTCAATTCCTCTTCCTAATCACCCCTTTCACCACTCACATCCATCCACTCTTCCCCATAAACCCCACCTACCTTCAAAAATTCAAAAACATTTTCCCACCCATTCCCACCCTATATGGCCGAAACTTCACTCCCCCCTCTCCTATATATACCCTTCCATTCTACTTCATTTTCACAAAACAAAACCCCCTCTTCTTCACCTTGGCCGAACCTACATCTCTCCCTCTCTACCATATTCTCTTCTTCTTCTTCTTCTCTTCTTTCTTCTATTGCTCGAGGACGAGCAATCTTTTAAGTTTGGTGTGGTCAAAGCACAATCTTTTTTGTTTTCCACTACCATCAATGGCACCTAAGGCCAGAGAATCCTCTAGAAAAGGAAAAGGGAAGACAAAAGCTTCCACTTCCGAGTCATGGGAGATGGAAAGATTCATCTCCAAGAGCCATCAAGACCACTTCTATGATGTTGTGGCAAAGAAGAAGGTGATCCCTGAGGTCCCTTTGAAGCTCAAGAAAAATGAGTATCCAGAAATCTGACATGAGATCCGAAGAAGAGGTTGGGAAGTCCTAACCAACCCCATGCAACAAGTCGGAATCTTAATGGTTCAAGAGTTCTATGCCAATGCATGGATCACTAGGAACCATGATCAAAGTATGAACCCGAATCCAAAGAATTATCTCACAATGGTTCGGGGGAAATACTTAGATTTTAGTCCGGAAAATGTGAGGTTGGCGTTTCACTTGCCCATGATGCAAGGAGATGAACGCCCCTACACTAGAAGGGTCAACTTTAATCAAAGGTTGGACCAAGTCCTAATGGACATATGTGTGGAAGGAGCTCAATGGAAAAGAGACTCCAAAGACAAGCCAGTTCAACTAAGAAGACTGGACCTCAAGCCTGTGGCTAGAGGATGGTTGGAGTTCATTCAACGCTCCATCATTCCCACTAGCAACCGATCTGAAGTTACTGTGGATCGGGCCATCATGATTCATAGCATCATGATTGGAGAGGAAGTAGAAGTTCATGAGGTCATCTCCAATGAAATCTACAAAATAGCCGACAAGCCCTCCACCATGGCAAGGCTAGCATTTCCTCACCTTATTTGCCATCTATGTTACTCAGCTGGAGTTATCATAGAAGGAGACATCTCCATTGAAGAGGATAAGCCCATCACCAAGAAGAGGATGGAGCAAGCAAGAGAGACCCTCCACGGATCTCAAGAGATGCATGAGGAAGCTCATCATCAAGAAATCCCTGAGATGCCTCAAGGGATGCACTTTCCTCCCAACAACTATTGGGAACAACTCAATACTTTCTTAGAAGATTTGAGCTACAATGTGGAACAATTAAGGGTGGAACATCATGAGCACTCCATCATTCTCCATGAAATAAGAGAAGATCAAAGAGCAATGAGGGAGGAGCAACAAAGGCAAGGAAGGGACATAGAAGAACTTAAGGACATTGTTGGTCCTTCAAGAAGAAGACGCCACTAAGGTGGATTCATTCCTTGCTCTTATCTCTTTCTGTTTTTCGGTTTTTAATGTTGTGTTTATCTATGTTTTGTGTCTCTACTTCATGATCATTAGTATGTAGTAACCATGTCTTAAAGCTATGAATAAATTCCATTAATCCCTCACCTCTCTTAAATGAAAAATGTTTTAATTCAAAAGAACAAGAAGTACATGAATTTCGAATTTATCCTTGAATTTAGTTTAATTATATTGATGTGGTGACAATACTTTTTGTTTTCTGAATGAATGATTGAACAGTGCATATTTTTTATCTTGTTGTTTATGAATGTTAAAATTGTTGGCTCTTGAAAGAATGATGAACAAAGGGAAATGTTATTGATGATCTGAAAAATCATACAATTGATTCTTGAAGCAAGAAAAAGCAGTGAAAAACAAAAGCTTGCAAAAAAATGGCGAAAAAGAACTAGAAAGAAAAAGAAAAAGCAAGCAAAAAAAGCCAATAGCCCTTAAAACCAAAAGGCAAGGGTAAAAAGGATCCAAGGCTTTGAGCATCAATGGATAGGAGGGCCCAAGGAAATCAAATCCAGGCCTAAGCGGCTAAATCAAGCTGTCCCTAACCATGTGCTTGTGTCATGAAGGCCCAAGTGAAAAGCTTGAGACTGAGTGGTTAAAGTCGTGATCCAAAGCAAAAAGAGTGTGCTTAAGAGCTCTGGACACCTCTAACTGGGGACTCTAACAAAGCTGAGTCACAATCTGAAAAGGTTCACCCAGTCATGTGTCTGTGGCATTTATGTATCCGGTGGTAATACTGGAAAACAAAATGCTTAGGGCCACGGCCAAGACTCATAAGTAACTGTGTTCAAGAATCAACATGCTTAACTAAGAAAGTCAATAACACTATCCGAAATTCTAAGTTCCTAGAGAAGCCAATCATTCTAAACTTCAAAGGAAAAAGTGAGATGCCAAAACTGTTCAGAAGCAAAAAGCTACAAGTCCCGCTCATCTAATTATAATTAATATTCATTGATATTTTGAGATTTATAGTATATTCTCTTCTTTTTATCCTAATTGATTTTCAGTTGCTTGGGGACAAGCAACAATTTAAGTTTGGTGTTGTGATGAGCGGATAATTTATACGCTTTTTGGCATTGTTTTTAGGTAGTTTTTAGTAAGTTCAAGCTACTTTTAGGGATGTTTTCATTAGTTTTTATGTTAAATTTACATTTCTGGACTTTACTATGAGTTTGTGTGTTTTTCTGTGATTTCAGGTAATTTCTGGCTGAAATTGAGGGACTTAAGCAAAACTCTGAAAAAGGCTGACAAAAGGACTGTTGATGCTGTTGGAATCTGACCTCTCTGCACTCGAAATGGATTTTCTGGAGCTACAGAACTCCAAATGGCGTACTCTTAATGGCGTTGGAAAGTAGACATCTAGATCTTTCCAGCAATATATAATATTCCAAACTTTATTCGGAAATTGACGACGTAACCTGGCGTTGAACACCAAGTACATGCTGCTGTCTGGAGTTAAACGCCAGAAACACGTCATGATCCGGAGTTGAACGCCCAAAACACATTATAACTTGGAGTTCAACTCCAAAAAAAGCCTCAGCTCGTGGATAGATCAAGCTCAGCCCAAACATACACCAAGTGGGCCCCGGAAGTGGATTTATGCATCAATTACTTACTCATGTAAACCCTAGTAGCTAGTTTAGTATAAATAAGACTTTTTACTAGTGTATTAGTCATCTTTTGACCATTCGGTCTCTTGATCATTCAGGGGGCTGGCCTTTCGGCCATGCCTGAACCTTTCACTTATGTATTTTCAACGGTGGAGTTTCTGCACACCATAGATTAAGGGTGTGGAGCTCTGCTGTACCTCAAGTTTCAATACAATTATCATTACCTTTTATTCAATTCTCTTTTATTCTTATTTCAAGATATACGTTGCACTTCAACTTGATGAATGTGATGATCCGTGACACTCATCATCATTCTCACCTATGAACGCGCGTGACTGACAACCACTTCCGTTCTACTTTAGGCCAGGCGCATATCTCTTAGATTCCCCAACAGAATCTTCGTGGTATAAGTTAGATAGATGGTGGCATTCATGAGGATCCGAAAAGTCTAAACCTTGTCTATGGTATTCCGAGTAGGATTCTGGGATTGAATGACTGTGACGAGCTTCAAACTTCTGAAGGCTGGGCATGATGACAAACGCAAAAGAATCAAGGGATTCTATTCCAACCTATTGAGAACCGACAGATGATTAGCCGTGCTGTGACAGAGCATAGGAACATTTTCACTGAGAGGATGGGATGTAGCCATTGACAACGGTGATGCCCTACATACAGCTTGCCATGGAAAGGAGTAAGAAGGATTGGATGAATGTAATAAGAAAGTAGAGATTCAAGAGGAGCACAGCATCTCCATAAGCCTATCTAAAAATTCCACTATTGATTTACATAAGTATTTCTATCCCTTTTTATTGTCTATTTATTATTAATTTTTGAACTCATCATAAACCAATTTAATCTGCCTAACTGAGATTTACAAGGTGACCAAAGCTTGCTTCATACCAACAATCTCTGTGGGATCGACCCTTACTCACGTAAGGTATTACTTGGATGACCCAGTACACTTGCTGGTTAAGTTGAACGGAGTTGTGGAAAGAAAAAGCTTCTCTAACAGTACCTGGAACTCTTGTATCACAATTTCGTCCACCAAAGGGCTGATTCTTTTCCCTTTTAAATCTAATCCTAATTAATGTAAAATATATTTTCTAAAACTAAAATAATATCTTTTCCTCTTTGTAAATAAAATAAAGTTTAATCAGAATTAATTTAATACATCTCATGCAAGCCTAGCATAAAGAATGGGGACCACTTGATTTGCTATGTGTGGCGCCAAACTTGGGCTGAACCAAGTTTGGCTTCAACACACCTGAATGCACTCTTCAAATCTCCTTAGCTGGCGCCAAACTTGAGGTATCTCAAGTTTGGCTTCATCACGTCTGCATTGTATTCCTTGGACTCTTGAGTGTGACGCCAAATTTGAGGTATCTCATGTTTGGCTTTATCAAGCTCGTGTGCTTCATGGAGAATGGTGAGTGTGGTGCCAAACTTGAGGTATCTCAAGTTTGGCTTCAACATCCATGCCTTGTATTCCTTAGAGTTTGAGTGTGTGGCGCCAAACTTAGAGAGTCCAAGTTTGGCTTCACCTCCTTATTCTGCTCTGTCTTTGTTTCTTCATGCAAACTCTGTCAAATTCGTCTAACATGCTACCGGAAATAAATAGAATTGCACACAAGTGAAAGTAGTGTTTATAGTGGATAAAAGATATTTAAATCCTGATTAAACTTAACAATTCGAACGCAAATTCACTAGGAAAAGATAGAAAAGATGCTCAGGCATCACAACACCAAACTTGAATTGTTGCTTGTCCTTAAGCAACCAAAACTAACATAGGCTTAGGATGTGAATTTGGATGAGAAATGAGTGCTCAATTAAGCTTTTGTCTCTCCTTAAAGTGGGGTTTATACACTGTAATCCTTGATGACAAGTCATCTTATGCTAGTTTTACCAGCATTTTTACTTGCTTTTATTAGGTTTATTACACTTTCTTGCACAATAAGTAAGTGATTAGAATTGAATTTCATGTTTATCATGGCACAATCAAACATGGTTAATTTTATGCAAAATCATGAGATTTATGCACAATTTAGTTGACTATTATGAATGATGCAAAACCTTGTGATTTTGGTGAGACTTTGATTGCTTGTTTGGTTGATGACGGGTGAAAAGATGATGAAAAAAAGAAAGCAAAGAAGCAAGGTGCAGACGAACGCTGCGTTCATTTAATGAACGCTACGTTCACTAGCGACACACACGAGTACAAGACGCCTCCGCGTAGGTGAGCAATTTTGAAATCCACGCGTACGCACGCATGATGCACACGTGTGGATTGAGGATCAACGTTCACCAACAACGAACGCTACGTTCAATTGGAGTGAACGCTTGCGATACTTTCAGAATTTGAATTTGAATATGGGCATCAATGCACACGCGTGCATGACGCGCACGAGTCGATGTGACAAAAGTGGTGATGGGTGCATACGTCTACATGACGCTGGAACGCGGAAGAGACATTTCATCATCCACGCGCACGCGCACAGGACGCGCACGCGTGAAGACCGTTCATGGCGCGAACGTAGCGTTCAGTTAATGAACGCTACCAAGGATGCGCACGCACGCATGGTATGCGCATGCTTGGTTGAGGCAAAAGGCAATATCAACGCACATGCATGTAGTACGCGCACGCGTCGATAGGGGAAAAAACAAGGGACGCACACTGATGAGCGGATAATTTATACGCTTTTTGGCATTGTTTTTAGGTAGTTTTTAGTAGGATCTAGCTACTTTTTAGTATATTTTTATTAGTTTTTAAGAAAAATTCACATTTCTGGACTTTACTATGAGTTTGTGTGTTTTTATGTGATTTCAGGTAATTTCTGGCTGAAATTGAGGGACCTGAACAAAAATCTGATTCAGAGGCTGCAAAAGGACTGCAGATGCTATTGGATTTTGACCTCCCTGCACTCGAAATGAATTTTATGGAGCTATAGAAGCCTAATTGGCACGCTTTAAATTGCGTTGGAAATCAGACATTCTTGGCTTTCCAGCAATATATAATAGTTCATACTTTGCCCGAGTTTTGACGATGCAAACTGGCGTTCAAACACCAACTTCCTGCCCTATTCTCGCGTTAAACGCCAGAAACAGGATAAAAGCTAGAGTTAAACGCCCAAACTGGCATTAAAGCTGGCGTTTAACTCCAAGAAAAGTCTCTACACATGAAAGCTTCAATGCTCAGCCCAAGCACACACCAAGAGGGCCCGGAAGTGGATTTCTCCATCATTTACTTATTTCTGTAACCCTAGTAACTAGTTTAGTATAAATAGGACTTTTTACTATTGTACTGACATCTTTTGGAGATCTTTGGACGTTTAGTCCTTACACCTAGGTCTTGGTTATTCTGGTTCCCTCTCTGGGGCCAAAACCAATGAACACCATTATCACTTATGTATTTCCAACGGTGGAGTTTCTACACCTCATAGATTAAGGTGTGGAGCTCTGCTGTTCCTCGAGTATTAATGCAAAGTAATATTGTTCTTCTATTCAATTCAAGCTCATTCTTATTCCAAGATATTCATTCACACACAAGAACATGATGAATGTGATGATTAAGTGACACTCATCACCATTCTCACTTATGAACGCGTGCCTGACAAACACTTCCGTTCTACATGAAAACAAGCTTGAATGCATATCTCTTGGGTCTCTAATCAACAATTCACATCGTTTCCCCTTTGACAATGGGGCATCTAAATCTGAGATTAGAACCTTCGTGGTATAGGCTAGAAACAATTGGCAGCATTCTTGAGATCCGGAAAGTCTAAACCATGTCTGTGGTATTCAGAGTAGGATCTGGGAAGGGATGACTGTGACGAGCTTCAAACTCGCGACTGTGGGGTGCAATGACAGTGTGCAAAAGGATCATTGGATCTTATTCCGACATGATCAAGAACCGACAGCTGATTAGCCATGCGGTAGCTATGCCTGGTATTTTTCATCTGAGACGAGAAATTTGACAGTTGATTAGCCGTACAGAAACCGTAGAGGAACATTTTCACTGAGAGGACGGGAGGTAGCCATTGACAATGGTGATCCCCAACATACAGCTTGCCATGGAAAGGAGTATGAATGATTGAATGAAGACAGTAGGAAAGCAGAGATTCAGAAGGAGTAACGCATCTCCATACGCTTATCTGATATTCCCACCAATGAATTACATAAGTATCTCTATCTTTATTTTATGTTTATTTATCTTTTAATTATCAAAGCTTCATAACCATTTGAATCCGCCTGACTGAGATTTACAAGACGACCATAGCTTGCTTCAAGCCGACAATTTCCGTGGGATCAACCCTTACTCACGTAAGGTATTACTTGGACAACTCAGTGCACTTGCTGGTCAGCTGCACGAAGTTGTGAAAAGTGTGAATCACGATTTCGTGTACCAAGTTTTTGGCGCCATTGCCGGGGATTATTCGAGTTTGGACAACTGACGGTTCATCTTGTTGCTTAGATTAGGTATTTTTCTTTTTATTTTATTCTTCAGAATTTTTAAGAATGAATTCTAGAGTTTCAGAGGATGTCTTTATCATCACAGGAGCTAGTTGATTCCCATCAATTTGGCTGTTGTATGTAATGTCTTGCTGAAACTTGGCTAGCCATGTCTAATCTTTTTTTAGACTGAAGCTTTAGACTAACATTGCATGATTCTTGGAATTCTTATTAAAAATTTTGAGTTTCTTATTTTTTTTCCAAAAATAATTTTCGAAAAAATACAAAAAAAATTATAAAATTAAAAAGAAAAAAATTAAAAAAATAAAAAAATATTTTGTGTTTCTTGTTTGAGTCTAGAGTCAATTTTAAGTTTGGTGTCAATTGGATGTTTTCTTTTTTTTCTTGCATTTTTCGAAATTCTATGCATTATGTTCTTTATTGATGTTCAAGTTGTTCTTGAAGATTTTCTGTGTTCTGATCTTTAAATTCTCTTGTTTTGTATGATTTGTTATTTTTCATATGCATTCTCAATTTGTTAGTGTCCATAGTATACAAACTTCTAAGTTTAGTGTCTTGCATGTCTTTCTTTTCTAAAAATTTTTCAAAAATATGTTCTTGATGTTCATCATGATCTTCAAAGTGTTCTTGGTGTTCATCTTGACATTCAAAGTGTCCTTGCATGCATTATTTGTTTTGATCTTGCATTCTTATGTTTTTAAAAAAAAAAACAAATCTTTTCAAATTGTTTGCCAATCATATTTTTTTAAAGCATATCTTTTTCAAATCATATCCTTTTAAATTATAATTTCAAAATCTCTTTCTAACTTCTTATCTTTTCAAATTAATTATTTCTTATCTTTTTCAAAACCACCTAACCACTTTCTCTCTTTTGATTTTCGAAAACCATTAACCATTTTTCAAAATTTTTTTGAATTAACTAATTGTTTTAAATTTTGATTTAATTTTTTGAAAATTACCTCCTTCTCATCTCTTTCTATTTAATCACTAACATTTCTCCTCTACTAGCAATTCGGACTCTCTCATTCCTTATATGTTCGAATTTGCCTCTATCTACATCACCCTTCTATTCTTATTTTCCTCTAACACCTTAAGGAATCTCTATACTGTGACATAGAGGATTCTTCTTCCTTTCTGTTCTCTTCTTTTTCATATGAGCAGGAGCAAGGACAAGAACATTCTTGTTGAAGCTGACCCTGAACCTGAAAGGACTCTGAAGAAGAAGCTAAGAGAAGCTAAAGCACAAAAATCCAGAGAAAACCTTACAGAGAATCTCGAGAAAGAAGTAATGGCTGAACCCAACAATAATAACAATGCAAGGAAGGTGCTTGGTTATTTTACTACACCAACTTCCAACTTCTGTGGAAGAAGCATCTCAATCCCTGCCATTGGAGCAAACAATTTTGAGCTTAAGCCTCAATTAATTTCTCTGATGCAACAGAATTGCACGTTTTATGGACATCCATCAGAAGATCCTTATCAGTTCTTAACTGAATTCTTGCAGATCTGTGATACTGTTAAGACCAATGGAGTTGATCCCGAGGTCTACAAGCTTATGCTTTTCCCTTTTGCTGTCAGAGACAAAGCTAGAATATGGTTGGACTCTCAACCCAAAGATAGCCTGAACTCTTGGGATAAGCTAGTCACGGCTTTCTTAGCCAAATTCTTTCCTCCTCAAAAGCTGAGCATGCTTAGAGTGGATGTTCAAATCTTCAGGCAGAAAGAAAGTGATGACAAGTCATCATATACCCATTTTTTCAAGCTAATTTCACTTGTTTCACTAGTTTTTATGCACTTTCTTGCATCCTAAGTAAGTAATTTGGAATGAAAATGCATAACTTCTTTAAATCAAACAACCACCATTAAATTGATGCTAAATCATGAGGTTTGAGCTAAAATTAATTGATTTTTAATGATTTATAAACCTTATGAGTTTAGAGATACTTTGATTGGTTGTTTTGGTTTCTTGTAGGTGAAGAAAGGAAGAAAAGAAGAAAAACGTGGCTTAAGAAAGCGTGGCCCAAGGAGAAAAGAGTGTGGCACATGGAAGGGAGGAAGCAAACATTGCCCTCCACAAGGGCACACTGCCCTCCAGGAGGGCAACATAATGAAACAAGCTTTGAGAAGCAACACTGCCCTGCCCACAACAAGGGCGGAGCACAAATTGATGCCAAGGATCAAGGAGAACAAAAACTCTGCCCTGCCCTCCTCAAGAGCAATATCGGGCTCATCAAAGAAATAAATTCAAGGAAAAAGCTTACCAATGCTTGCCACAAGGATCGAACTCGGCACCATGAGGAAGCAAGGAACTAGGCCTTACTTTGGTGCCAAGAAAACCAAGGAAAAGAAGTAGCGTGTGCATCCACCGAGTTTCGAACGCGGAGCTTCACGGAGGGCAGGGCAGCATTGTGTGATGCACGGCCAGCGCACAAGAATCTGGCGCACCAAGGAGTCTCGGCCAGCAAGCACGCATGCACGGGCAGAATCTGGCGCACCAAAAAACTCTGCCCTGCCCTCCACAAGGGCAGGGCAGCATCCTGCAGCACCACATGCACCAACACGCACGCACAAGGGCCGCACGCACACCTTCCTGCCTTGCCCTCCACAAGGGCAGGGCAGCCTCCTGGAAGCAAATTTTCTTGGGTTGAAAATTTGATTAAAAATCCAATTTAATTCATTTCTTCACCAAATCAAAAGCCCATCCAAATTCCAAGATCCAAGAATAGAAAGTGTATAAATAGGAGATAGTTTGATGTAATTAAGACATTTTTTTTGAGCTTTGAACCTTTTATTTTATTTTTCACTTTTGAACCTTCTCTTGGAGATTTTCACTAGGCACTGAGATTTCAGAGAATTGGGGAGGAGAATTGATCTCTCTTCTTCCTCGTTCTTGCTTGAGCATTTCTACTTTTCTTGTTTGAGTCTTGGGTGTGAAGAATTGAGGAATTTCTGTCTCAATCTCCATTCAAGATCTCTTTAATTTCTCTTCTGCATAATTTGGTTCAATTACATTTCCTTTACTGCTTCTTCTTTAATTTCTTGTTAATTGCTTTGTGAACTTGGATCTGGGAAGGCAATTGAGATCTAGACTTTGCTCTCTAGTCTCTGGAGTCCTGAGATCCCATTTTCCTTTTTGGTTCTTCTGTGAACCCCTGCTGCAAGTTAATTTCATTTCCTGTTTGAATTCTAGTTACTTCCAATTCATCTTCTGCTTTTTAATTGTTGCAATTTAATTTCCCTTGCTGAAATTCTGAAATCCCAATCCTCAAACCCCTTTTTCATTCAAGCAATTTATATTTCTTGCACTTTAAGTTACTGCAATTTATATTTCTTGCACTTTAAGTTTCAGTCATTTAATTTCTTGTTCTTTAAGATTCAGCATCTTTTACTTTCATGCTCTTTAATTTACTGCAATTCTCCCCTCTCCCTTTACATTCCAAGCAATTTAGTTTCTGTTAATGATAAACCACTCAACCAATACTTGATTCGCTTGACTAAATCAACCACTAAACTAAAATTGCTCAATCCTTCAATCCCTGTGGGATCGACCTCACTCCCGTGAGTTTTATTACTTGATGCGACCCGGTACACTTGCCGGTGAGTTTTGTGTTGGATCATTTTCCACACATCAGAAGGTAAATCCCTCTATGAAGCTTGGGAAAGATACAAGCAACTGACCAAAAAGTATCCTTTTGACATGCTCTCAAAATGGACCATCCTGGATATATTCTATGATGGTCTGTTTGAATTATCTAAGATGTCATTGGACCATTCTGCAGGTGGATCTATTCACCTGAAGAAAATGCCTGTAGAAGCTCAGGAACTCATTGAAATGGTTGCAAATAACCAGTTCATGTACACCTCTGAAAGGAATCCTATGAATAATAGGACGCCTCAGAAGAAGGGAGTTCTTGAAATTGATACTCTGAATGCCATATTGGCTCATAACAGAATGTTGACTCAGAATGTCAATATGATTTCTCAGAGTCTGAATGGATTGCAAACTGCATCCAACAGTACTAAAGAAGCATCTTCTGAAGAAGAAGTTTATGATCTTGAGAACCCTGCAATGGCAGAGGTGAATTACATGGGTGAAGCCTATGGAAACACCTGATGACAAGTCATCATATACCCATTTTTCAAGCAAATTTCACTTGTTTTATTAATCTTTATGCACTTTCTTGCATCCTAAGTAAGTGATTTGGATTGAAAATGCATACCTTCTTTAGATCAAGCAACTACCATTAAATTGATGCTAACTCATGAGGTTTAAGCTAAATTTAATTGAATTTTAATTGATTTATAAGCCTTGTGAATTTAGTGATACTTTGAGTGGTTGTTTTGGTTGATTGTAGGTGAAGAAAAGAAGAAAAGAGAAAGCGTGGCTTAAGAAAGCGTGACCCAAGGAGAAAAAGGCGTGGCGCATAAAGGAGGAGTGCAAGTATTGCCCTCCACAAGGGCACACTGCCCTCTAGGAGGGCAACATAAGGAAACAAGGCTTGAGAGGCAACTCTGCCCTGCCCACGACATGGGCAGAGCACAAAATTGTGCCTTGGATCAAAGAAGAGCAAAACCTTGCCCTGCCCTCCACAAGGGCAGTATCGGGCCTTCATGGAAAATAAATCAAAGGAAAAAGCCTACCAATGCTTGCCACAAGAGTCGAACACGGCACAAGGAGAAAGCAAGGAACTAGGCCTCATTATGGTGCCAAGAAAGCCGAGGAAAAATAGTAGCGTGTGCATCGGCCAAGTCTCGAACACAGGACTTCAATTTGGAAACACTGCCCTGCCCTCCGCGAGGGCAGGGCAGCATTTTGTTGTGGCACGACCAGCGGACCAAATTGGCGCACCAAGGCATCACTCGGCAGCACCAGCAGCACACACAGGCACCAAAATGGCACACCAGAAATCTCTGCCCTACCCTCCGCGAGGGCAGGGCAGCATCCTACGCACCAAGCTCGCACACCACGCTCGCACCAAGGCCGCACGCATCAAATCCTGCCCTGCCCTCCACTAGGGCAGGGCAGCCTCCTGGAAGCAATCCTTCATGGGCTAAAATTGGATTAAAAATCCAATAAAATTCATTCCTTCACCAAATCAAAAGCCCATCCAAATCCTAAGATCCAAGAATAGAAAGTGTATAAATAGGAGCTAGTTTGATGTAATTAGGACCACTTTTACTTTTACTTTGGAACTTTGAATTTTCCTTTGAACCTTTACTTTTATTTTGAGCTTTTGAACTTTCTCTTGGAGACTTCACTGAGATTTCAGAGAACTGGGGAGGAGAATTGATCTCTCTTCTTCCTCGTTCTTGCTTGAGCACTTTTATTTTTCTTGTTTGAGTTTTGGGTGTGAAGAATTGAGGAAATTCTGTCTCAATCTCCATTCAAAATCTCTTTAATTCCTCTTCTGCATAATTGAGTTTAATCACAATTCCTTTACTGCTTCTTCTTCAATTTCTGGTTAATTGCTTTGTGAACTTGGATCTGGGAAGGCAATTGAGATCTAGACTTTGCTATCTAGTCTCTTGAGTCCTGAGATCCCATTTTCCTTGTTGGTTCTTCTGTGAACCTCTGATTCAAGTTAATTCCCATTTCTGTTTGAATTCTAGTTGTTTCTAATTCAATTTCTGCTTATTTAATTGTTGCAATTTAATTTCCCTTGCTAAAATTCTGAATTCCCAATCCTCAAATCCCTTTTCCATTCAAGCAATTTACATTTCTTACAATTTAAGTTACTGCAATTTACATTTCTTGCACTTTAAGTTTCAGTCATTTAATTTCTTGTTCTTTAAGATTCAGCACTTTTTCTTTCCTGCTCTTTAATTTACTGCAATTCTCCCCTCATCCTTTACATTTCAAGTAATTTAGTTTCTGTTAATGATAAACCACTCAACCAATATTTGATTCGCTTGACTAAATCAACCACTAAACTAAAATTGCTCAATCCTTCAATCCCTGTGGGATCGACCTCACTCCCGTGAGTTTTTATTACTTGATGCGACCCGGTACACTTGCCGGTGAGTTTTGTGTTGGATCGTTTTCCACACATCAAGTTTTTGGCGCCGTTGCCGGGGATTGAAATAGATTAACAATGATTAAGTGAAGTGGAGATCTAGATCAAGCACTTTTTCTTTTCTGTTGTTTTTAATTTTGGCTAACATACTAACTGTTTGAATTTTTGCTTAAACTAACTAAAACTTCATTCTAGCTATAGATTGAAGTTTCATTGGTTTTCTAGATCTGTGTGTTTATTGTTGTGTGTTTGTATGTCAGGTACAGGAAGATCTTCCCCTGTCCTCTCTGAAATTGGCCAAAGAACTCTTCGAAGAATAAGAAGAGCTGAAAGAGGAAAGAACGTTATTGGAGAGGAAGAATCTGAGGAGGAATTCCAAGAGATGGAAGGAGATCCATCAAATCTCAATCAACCAGGATGAGGGGCCAACAATAACCCACAACAAAGAAGGGTCCTGGCTTCATACACATTTGCAAATGCTAGACACTATGGAAGTAGCATTCTTACTCCTAATGTCAATGCAAACAATTTTGAACTAAAGCCACAACTCATCACTTTGGTTAAAAACAACTGTTCTTTTGGAGGAGGACCATTGGAGGACCCAAATCAACACTTATCCACCTTCTTGAGGATTTGTGATACTGTGAAAACCAATGGTATGCCTCCTGACAGCTACAAGTTGCTGCTCTTTCCATTTTCTCTCAGAGACAAAGCCACTCAATGGCTAGAGACATTTCCAAAGGAGAGCATCAACACGTGGGATGACTTGGTAAGCAAGTTCCTTGCCAAATTTTATCCCCCTCAAAGGATCATAAGATTGAAGACTGAGGTGCAGACATTCACTCAAATGGAGGCTGAAAATTTATATGAAGCATGGGAAAGATATAAGGCACTATTGAGGAAATGTCCACCAGAGATGTTCACTGAGTGGGACAAGCTGCAGAATTTCTATGAGGGACTCACTCTTAAGGCTCAAGAAGCACTTGATCATTCAGCTGGAGGCTCATTACAACTCATGAAAACTACAGAGGAAGCTCAAAATCTCATTGATATGGTGGCTAACAACCAATATTTCTTTGCACACCAAAGGCAACGCCAACCATCACAAAGGAGAGGAGTAATGGAGTTGGAAGGAGTGGATTCAATCTTAGCTCAAAACAAAATGATGCAGCAGCAGATTCAACAACAATTTGAGCAAATGGCCAAAAGGATTGATGGCCTGCAAGTTGCATCAGTGAGTGCCACAAGCCAACCATCAACTCCTTGGGGTCAAAATGAAGAAATTCAAGAAGAGCAACAGCAAGAGCAAGTTCAATACATGCACAACCAAAATCCTGGAGCTAATGAAGTCTATGGAGAGACTTACAATCCTTCTTGGAAGAACCATCCCAACCTTAGATGGGGAGACAACCACAATCAAATTCAGCAGCCATGGCAAAGGAACTCAACTCAAAACAATTGGAAAAACACAAACCACAACAACCAACCAACTGCTACACAAAACTCATACAGAAAACCACAAAATACATATCCCAACTCTAACCATTATCCACCAAATAACCACCCAACTAATCAAAACACCTATCACCATCCATCAACACCCCAAAACCAACCAATCTCACAAGACTCTCAGAGGATCACTAATCTAGAGATGCTCATAGAAAAGATGATGAAGAACCAAGAATTGACAACAAAGAACCAAGAAGCTTCCATGAAGAACCTAGAGAGGCAGATTGGGCAAATCTCCAAACAAATTTCTGTTGAAAAACCATCAAACTCACTACCAAGTGACACCATTCCTAATCCAAAAGAAGAATGCAAGGCAATACAGTTGAGGAGTGGAAAAACACTGCTGAAAGATGAAGAAGCCACCAAGAAGCCCAAGGAAAGTGACAAT
This sequence comes from Arachis hypogaea, assembly GCF_003086295.3. Classification (NCBI taxonomy): domain Eukaryota; kingdom Viridiplantae; phylum Streptophyta; class Magnoliopsida; order Fabales; family Fabaceae; genus Arachis; species Arachis hypogaea. The sequence goes on from NC_092044.1 coordinate 42,489,966, forward strand.
AAGCAAGTTGAAAAAGAGGAAACCAATGATGAAGATGCAACAGCAAGCAAGTACTCTCAGAATCAACCCCAAGAGAAAGAAAATAGACCACAAAATTTGAAGAAGGGAAAGCAGATCATGGAAGAACCGATTCCAAGACAACTTCAAGGGGAGAAAAGCTTGACAACTCCATTGCCTTATCCCCAAAGATTCCACAAAGAGACAAAGGATTAACATTTCCACAAATTTCTTGAGACTTTCAAGAAGCTGGAAATCAACATACCTTTAGCTGAGGCATTGGAGCAAATGCCTCTATATGCCAAGTTTTTGAAGGAGCTCATCAATAAGAAAAGAAGTTGGAGTGAGAAGGAGACTGTAATGCTCAGTGAAGAATGCAGTGCATTAATCAGAAAAGGACTTCCTCCCAAGCTTGAAGATCCTGGAGGCTTCTTCCTACCGTGCACTATTGGAAGCCTATTCATCAACAAGGGGATGTGTGACTTAGGAGCAAGTATAAATCTAATTCCATCTTCTTTAGTGAAAAAGCTTGGCATAGGAGAGGTGAAACCAATACAGATGTCCTTGGAATTAGTAGACCAATCAGTGGTATACCCTAAAGGGTTGATTGAAAACCTTTTAGTTAAGGTTGACAAGTTCATCTTTCCAGCAGACTTTGTGATCCTAGAATCAGCAGAGAATGAGAATGACTCCATAATACTTGGTCGACCATTTTTGGCCACTGCTAGAGCCATCGTAGATATAGAGCAGGGAGAGCTAACCCTCAGGATGCATGAGGAGAGCATCACCTTGAAAGTTTTTCCAGAATCACAAAGGAATGAAGAAACAAGCAAGACAAGTAGTGACTTCCTTCCAAAGCAAGCAGCCAACAAGGCAGTAGAACATAAAAATAAGCAGCTGCAAGAAGAAAAAAGGAATTCAAAAAGAAGCTGGGATGATAAACAAGAAGGAAGGTATCACAACCCAAGTCACTGTCAAGAAAGAAAGATCAACAAGAAAGAAAAAGATGAAGAGCAAGAAGAAGGCTTACAAAGGGTGGAAGAATAAGAAAATCCCAACTGAAGGATTTTCTAAAGGTGATAAGGTGCAACTAGTATATCAACAGCTGGGAAGAGAAGATTATTACACTATCAACCAAGTACTTTCTCTTGAGCATATTGAAATTGAGCATCAAGGCACACAGAGAAAGCTTACAGTGAGAGGTGACAAGTTGAGACATCACCAGCATCAACCACCCTAAAGGGAGTTCAATGTCAAGCTAGTGACAATAAAAGAGCGCTTCATGGGAGGCAACCCATGATTTAAGATTTCTGTCTTTTCTTTCATCTAATAAGCTATGATTCCCCTGAGTATGATTTTGAACTTTCATATTTGATAAATGCATACACTGTTTTAGAGCATAAGTCAGACTTCTAAGTTTGGTGTCCCTTAAGGCACACTCAACTTTTGCTTTCCAAAAGAAAGGGGGCTATTCTTAGAACATATGAAACGTCATTTTGATGAAGCATATGACCAAACACTAAGTTTGGTGTCTACATATGTAATATTGTTCTACAGATTAGTTTCCTATTCATGGAATCAAAACCATACAGAAAGGGATCATGCATCATTTTTTAATATAAAATACATCAATTGTGAAGAATGGTTTGCATTGCTAAGCCGTCCCCTCAATAAGAGATAAGTTTGGTGTTCACCAACTTTTAGCATCTTTAATTAAGGGACACAATTGATCATAAAAAAAATTCAAATGATAATTAAACAGAACAAAAAAATTTTTTTTCTTTATTACAAGTCAATTGCCAACGTTTATATTAATATTCTAAGGCTAGCTGTTTGATTTATTTAGGAGGAAGAGATGGCGACAAAAGCAAGGAGGGGCCACGGTTAGGATAGGCTAAAAGAGGATGGTCACATGTGCCTAGAGAAATGCGTTCCTTGGGAAGCAGAATCTGCATGCATGCATCATCGAACACTTAAATACATGCAACCAATGAGAAGAGAATCCTCGTCAAAGCCTCAACAAGGCATGCAGACCGTTCAATCCATGAACCTTTGGTGTGATCAATTCAATCTCAACCCTTCATGAGTACCAACGAACTCATTCCTCATTCATTGTGGTTTTGTTGGAAAGCTTGGAGAATCTGCTTATAAATAGCCGTTAGCACTAAATAGTTTACACACCCGTTCAAGCTACCTTCACATGAAAGCCATAATCCCCTCTACTCCCAAAACTAAAACAATTCCCTTATCTCACACAATAGAACCGAGAATCATCCCAAACACAACACATCTTTCTTCTATTCTCACTTTTCCCTCCATCTCACCTCAAAACCGATGGCCTCCTCAAGTTCAAAAAGAAGGCCGGGAAAGGAACCTATGGTAGCCGAACCTCCATCATTTGATGCAAGCAAATTTAGATCCCAATTCCATAAAGGAAGATATCATAGGTTTATGGAGGCAAAGAATGTCATCTATGAGAAAGGCCTTGAGTTGAGGGACGGGGAATACCCCATCATGAGGCAAATCACTAAAGAAAGAAGGTGAGAACTCTTATGTGCTCCTCTTGTTGACATCAGTGCAGTCATGATCAGGGAGTTCTATGCAAATGCTGTAAAAGAAAACAAAGATAGTGCTCCTTACACAAGTTATGTCAGAGGAGTTGAAGTGAACTTCGGTCCAGCAGCCATCACTAGAGCTCTAAAGTTGAGAACCATAACTTATGCAGAGCCTAGTTATGAGACCAGATTGCAGATGGAAAACAATCCTGATGAGATCTTGCAAGGGCTATGTGTTGAAAATACAGACTGGGAAAGAGACTCAAAAGGAGTTCCAAGCCACTTGAAGAGAATAAACCTTACTCCTGTGGCCAAAGGATGGTATGAGATAGTAAGGAGGTCTATTCTCCCTACTGGAAATGCCTCTTGGGTCACAATCAAACGAGCACTCTTGACATATTGCATCCTACATGGAGGTGAAATCAACCTCGCACAACTCATAGCCGACAGTATTCAAGAGATGGCTAACAGCATAAGTAAATCAAGTGGTCTCGGACATCCAAGCACCATCCTTAGGCTATGCAACAAAGCGGGAGTGATCTTTGAAGATGAGGACACAAAAAAGGTGAAAAAAGGGAAAGGAATCACCAAGAAAAGTATGGAAGGAATGAATGAAGAAGATGATCAAGAAGGGGTGGCAGCTCCCAGACAAAGGAGATCACAAAGAGAGGAAGGACGAAATCAAGCTCATGATGCCATAGACATGAGCCAGTTACAAAGTTCAATTGAAGAACTATCTCAACAACTCATGCAGGCTCAACAAGGCCAAAATCAGGGGCGCCAAGAGCAATATCTAGAGCCCCATCCAGAATTTAGGGAGCAATATTTGAAAGATAAAGAGGAACGAGAAGCTTGGCAGCATCAAATGGAGGAGAAACAAGAGAGATGGCAGCAACAAATGATGACTCAGCAGCAAGAATTTCAAGCACATATTCTTGAAGGACAAAAAAAGCAATACAAAGAATTCAAAGAATCATATGATAAGCTGTATTTTAGTCAAGCTAAAGCAGGGGAATATAGTCACAACCTGTACCAATGGAAGAATATTCATCACACCATGGAAGAAGTTAGATATGTGCAAAGAATGGAGAGTGATGAAAACATACAAGCAAGGTTGGAGTATTTGACCCACAATTTGCCAACACTCAATCCACAGATCAAGCCATTTGAGCAATGCCCTGAATTTGACGCCAAGCAAAAAGCAAGGTCTCATCATTATACGGAGCTAACACTTAACAGATTGGAAGAAATTGGACTCTCAGGGCTCTTGGATTCTGTTTGGGATAGAAGATGTCCTAGTGAAGAAGTCCGAGACTACTCCAAACTAGGAAAGAGAAAGAAGAAAAAGGGAGAATCAAGCAGCGGCCACAATCATTAGAAGGTGGCAAAGTTCTTTCATACTTCCTCTTTCATGTCTCTAATAAGGAGATGCATGTCTGAAACATGATATGCCTCCATTGTTTATTTCTTTTACTTCATGCAATTTTTGTTCTTTGCTTTTCTTTTAGTCATTTAATAAATCGCTAGAGAAATGCTAAATCTGCATAATGCTTGTTATCCATCACTTAGCTAGATTTTGTTTTGTTTCCCACATGCTTGAATAAAAGAGAATTATTTGAATTAGAAAGTAAATATCCAATGTTGCATAAGTAGAATAGAAGTTAATGGTGGTATATGTGTTTGATTAAATGCATAACTCATGAAATAATTGCTGCACAGTATCATTTTCATTTAAGTGTGAGTTAGCTTGCTGTTATAAAGATTCTTATCAATAAAGAAAAAGCCATTGAGAACAAAAACAGAAAGAAAAGGAAGAAGAAAAAGCCAATGTGGCAAGAAAAACAAAGAATAAAGGTTGGACACCAATAGCTTGGACCCTAGGACATATGCCTGTGGTGTTCTTGTACTAAGACATGCTTGGATAAGTAAATCTAAGGGGTATTTTAAAACCCGGTCACTTAGATCAACTGATTTGGGATGGCCAATTGAAAGTCCACAATAAAGAGCAACTTAGATACAGAACATTTAGTTATCCAAAGAGATGCTGGGCATCAATGATCCTAGGAAGAAATAGTGAGCCATGTGTCTGTAGTGGAAAGATGTTGGGTAAAAGAAAAATTTAAAGCCAAAGGCTACTATTGCAACATTAGACACCAAACCTCCAAAACAATAATAAGCTTGTTAAAGCATTATAAGAAAGAAAAGTTAGCAAGGGAGTAATTAAAAAGTAAGTCTTATAACAGCAAGTTTAGCAAGCCTTTGAGGAAAGATGTATATTATGTAACAGCAACAATAATTGAGTTATCATTGTCTGCATAAAGACTCCATAAATCAAGTTCTGCTATATGCCTAATAAGGATATGTGTTCTTTTCTTGTTCATTTCATTTTCTCTTAGCTTTGATGCTTGCTTGGGGACAAGCAAGATTTAAGTTTGGTGTTGTGATGACAAGTCATCATATACCCATTTTTCAAGCTAATTTCACTTGTTTTATTAATCTTTATGCACTTTCTTGCATCCTAAGTAAGTGATTTGGAGTGAAAATGCATAACTTCTTTAGATCAAGCAACTACTATTAAATTGATGCTAACTCATGAGGTTTAAGCTAAATTTAATTGAATTTTAATTGATTTATAAGCCTTGTGAATTTAGTGATACTTTGAGTGGTTGTTTTGGTTGATTGTAGGTGAAGAAAAGAAGAAAAGAGAAAGCGTGGCTTAAGAAAGCGTGACCCAAGGAGAAAAAGGCGTGGCGCATAAAGGAAGAGTGCAAGTATTGCCCTCCACAAGGGCACACTGCCCTCTAGGAGGGCAACATAAGGAAACAAGGCTTGAGAGGCAACTCTGCCCTGCCCACGACAAGGGCAGAGCACAAAATTGTGCCTTGGATCAAAGAAGAGCAAAACCTTGCCCTGCCCTCCACAAGGGCAGTATCGGGCCTTCATGGAAAATAAATCAAAGGAAAAAGCCTACCAATGCTTGCCACAAGAGTCGAACACGGCACAAGGAGAAAGCAAGGAACTAGGCCTCATTATGGTGCCAAGAAAGTCGAGGAAAAATAGTAGCGTGTGCATCGGCCAAGTCTTGAACACGGGACTTCAATTTGGAAACATTGCCCTGCCCTCCGCAAGGGCAGGGCAGCATTTTGTTGTGGCACGGCCAGCGGACCAAACTGGCGCACCAAGGCATCACTCGGCAGCACCAGCAGCACGCACAGGCACCAAAATGGCACACCAGAAATTTCTGCCCTGCCCTCCGCGAGGGCAGGGCAGCATCCTGCGCACCAAGCTCGCACACCACGCTCGCACCAAGGCCACACGCATCAAATCCTGCCCTGCCCTCCACAAGGGCAGGGCAGACTCCTGGAAGCAATCCTTCATGGGCTAAAATTGGATTAAAAATCCAATAAAATTCATTCCTTCACCAAATCAAAAGCCCATCCAAATCCTAAGATCCAAGAATAGAAAGTGTATAAATAGGAGCTAGTTTGATGTAATTAGGACCACTTTTACTTTTACTTTGGAACTTTGAATTTTCCTTTGAACCTTTACTTTTATTTTGAGCTTTTGAACTTTCTCTTGGAGACTTCACTGAGATTTCAGAGAACTGGGGAGGAGAATTGATCTCTCTTCTTCCTCGTTCTTGCTTGAGCACTTTTATTTTTCTTGTTTGAGTTTTGGGTGTGAAGAATTGAGGAAATTCTGTCTCAATCTCCATTCAAAATCTCTTTAATTCCTCTTCTGAATAATTGAGTTTAATCACAATTCCTTTACTGCTTCTTCTTCAATTTCTGGTTAATTGCTTTGTGAACTTGGATCTGGGAAGGCAATTGAGATCTAGACTTTGCTATCTAGTCTCTTGGGTCCTGAGATCCCATTTTCCTTGTTGGTTCTTCTGTGAACCTCTGATTCAAGTTAATTCCCATTTCTGTTTGAATTCTAGTTGTTTCTAATTCAATTTCTGCTTATTTAATTGTTGCAATTTAATTTCCCTTGCTGAAATTCTGAATTCCCAATCCTCAAATCCCTTTTCCATTCAAGCAATTTACATTTCTTGCAATTTAAGTTACTGCAATTTACATTTCTTGCACTTTAAGTTTCAGTCATTTAATTTCTTGTTCTTTAAGATTCAGCACTTTTTTTTCTTGCTCTTTAATTCTCCCCTCACCCTTTACATTTCAAGTAATTTAGTTTCTGTTAATGATAAACCACTCAACCAATATTTGATTCGCTTGACTAAATCAACCACTAAACTAAAATTGCTCAATCCTTCAATCCCTGTGGGATCGACCTCACTCCCGTGAGTTTTTATTACTTGATGCGACCTGGTACACTTGCCGGTGAGTTTTGTGTTGGATCGTTTTCCACACATCAACACCGATAATCCGTCATGGAGAAATCATCCAAATTCCTCATGGAAGGATCAATAAAAGCCTCAACAAGGCTTTAACAATAATAATGGTGGAAAAACAGGTTTAGTAATGGCAAGCCTTTTCCATCATCATCTCAGTAACAGACAGAGAATTCTGAGCAGAATCCATCTAGCTTAGCAAATATAGTCTCTGATCTATCTAAGGCCACTCTCAGTTTCATCAATGAAACAAGGTCCTTCATCATAAACTTGGAGGCACAAGTGGGTCAGCTGAGTAAAAGGGTTACTGAAATTCCTCCTAGCAATCTCCCAAGCAATATAGAAGAGAATTCCAAAAGAGAGTGCAAGGCCATAACTGTGACCAACATGGCCGAACCTGGAGAGAGTTAAAAGGCAGTGATTCCCAGTAAGGAAGACATTAGGGAACGTCCACTGGCCATTAAGGAGTACCCCAATGAGGAACCAAAGGAATTTGAGGCTCATACAAAGACCATAGAGATTCCATTAAACTTCTTTTACCATTCATAAGCTCTGATAACTATTCATCTTCTGAAGAAGATGAAGACATTGCTGAAGGGCAAGTTGCCCAGTATTTAGGAGCAATAATGAAGCTGAATGCCAAGCTATTTGGTATTGAGACTTGGGAGGATGAACCTCCATTGCTCATTAATGAACTAAATACCTGGGTTTAGCAAACTTTACCTCAAAAGAAACAAGATCCTGGTAAATTCTTAATACCCTGTACCATAGGCACCATGACCTTTGAGAAGGCTCTGTGTGACCTAGGGTCAGGTATTAACCTCATGCCACTCTCTGTAATGGAGAAACTAGGAATCTTTGAGGTACAAGTTGCAAGAATCTCACTAGAGATGGCAGACAAATCAATGAAACAAGCTTATGGACTAGTAGAGGATGTGCTAGTGAAGGTTGAAGGCCTTTACATCCCTGCTGATTTCATAATCCTAGACACTGGGAAGAATGAGGATGAATCCATCATCCTTAGCAGACCTTTCCTAGCCACCGCAAAAGCTGTGATTGATGTTAACAGAGAAGAGTTGGTCCTTCAATTGAATGAGGACTACCTTGTATTCAAGACTCAAGGTTCTCCTTCTGTACACATAGAGAAAAAGCATGAAAAGCTTCTCTCAATACAGAGTCAAACAAAGCCCCCACATTCAAACTCTAAGTTTGGTGTTGGGAAGCCACAACCAAACTCTAAGTTTGGTGTTGAGAGGCCACAACCAAACTCTAAGTTTGGTGTTGAGAGGCCACAACCATGCTCTGATTATCTGTGAGGCTCCATGAGAGCCCACTGTCAAGCTATTGACATTAAAGAAGCGCCTATTGGGAGGCAACCTAATTTTTATTTATCTATATTAAATTTCCATTTTCCATTATTATTTTATGTTTTTTTTAGGTTGACAATCATGTGGAGTCACAAAAACAACTGCAATAATCAAAGCAAATTCAAAAACAGCATTAAAAATAGCGCACCCTGGAGGAAGAACTTACTGGCATTTAAACGCCAGTAAGGGTAGCAGGATGGGCGTTAAACGCCCAGTCTGGCACCATTCTGGGCGTTTAACGCCAGAAATGGGCACTAGACTGGCGTTTAACGCCAGAACAGGGCACCAAGTTGGTGTTAAACGCCAGGAAAGGTATAAAAGCTGGCGTTTAATGTCAGAAACAAGCAGCAGTCTAGCGTTAAATGCCAGAATTACATTCTAAGGGCATTTTGCACGCCTAAATGGTGCAGGAATGAGAAATTCTTGACACCTCAGGATCTATGGACCACGCAGGATCCCCACCTTCCCCACCTCTCTTTCTTTCCCCCTCACACATCTCTATAACACTACTGTTCCGAGGGTTACCTGAAACTGTAGGTCGATCTCGGACGAGATCTTCTGTGCTGGTCGGAGCTGTTGTGTCTAACTTGATGATGGTGGCTGGAGCCGCCGTGTCCGACTGGTTGGACTTGGTGATGGTGCTGATTCTTCGTCCCCGGAGGGTGGGGGGTACCTGCAAGGGACTCCGATGCTTAAGTTAGCAAGGGTATTAAGCAGGTATTGAGTAGAATCAGAGTATGCGTTATACCTGGGTGCTCTAGTGTATTTATAATGGTGTGGAGTGACCTTTTGAATAAGATAAGTTAGTTATCTTATCTTATCTTATCTTTTGAGTGAGGTCATCTTATCTTCAAGGGAACCGCCCTTCTATTATAGGCTTGGGATGCCTTAGGATCTGGGGCGTGTTCCTCTATTTGGGCCCTTTGTTTGGGCTTTCTCGTGACTTGGCCGAGCTCTTTGAGAAGAGGTCGGATTGATCTGACCTGAAGAGGTCGGTCGCTTTGTCTGTAAAACATCCCGGGTCGGGTAGCTCGACCCAGGGTATGAACAACTACCCAAAACACCAATCACCTATCAAATCCTATACTCTTCCCTATATTCTCTTTACCAATCACCTCCATCCCTCTTCCCCCAAAACCCCAGCTACATCACTTTTCAAATTCAAACACTTTTCCCTCCTAAACCCAAACCCAAATACACGAACCTATCTCTTCCCCCCACTCCTATATAAACCCCTCATCCCTCCTTAAATTTCACACATCATAAACACTACTTCTACCCCTTGGCCGAACCACATACCACCCTCCATCTCCTCCATTTTCTTCTTCTTCCCCTTCTTTCTTTCTTCTTTTGCTCGAGGACGAGCAAACCTTTTAAATTTGGTGTGGTAAAAGCATTGATTTTTGTTTTTCCATAACCATTTATGGCACCTAAGGCCGGAGAAACATCTAGAAAGAGGAAAGGGAAGGCAAAAGCTTCTACCTCTGAGTCATGGAAGATGGAGAGATTCATCTCAAAGGTCTATCAAGAACACTTCTATGAAGTTGTGGCGAAGAAGAAGGTGATCCCTGAGGTCTCTTTCATGCTCAAAAGGAATAAGTATCCGGAGATCCGACACGAGATCCGAAGAAGAGGTTGGGAAGTTCTCACCAACCCCATTCAACAAGTTTGAATCTTAATGGTTCAAGAGTTCTATACCAATACATGGATCACTAGGAACCATGATCAAAGTATGAACCCAAATCCAAAGAATTATCTTACAATGTGTTCCGAGGGTTACCTGAAATTGTAGGTCGATCTCGGATGAGATCTTTTGTACTGATCGGAGCTGTGATGTTGTTGGACTTGGTGGCAGTGCTGATCCTTCATCACCAGAGAGTGAGGGGTACTTGCAAGGGACTCCGATGCTTAAGTTAGCAAGGGTATTAAGCAGGATTTTAGTAGAATCAGAGTATGAGTTATGCCTGGGTGTTCCAGTGTATTTATAATGGTGTAGAGTGACTTTTGCATATAGGATAAGTTAGTTATCTTATCTTATCTTTATTTTATCTTTCATGGGAACCGCCCTTATCTCTATAGGCTCGGGCTGCCTTTAGATTTGGGTCGTGTTCCTCTATTTGGCCCTTTGTTGGGCTTTCTTGGCAATTTGGCCGAGCTCTTTGAGAAGAGGTCGGGTAACTTGACCTGAAGAGGTCGGTTGTCTCGTTGCTAATCATCCCGGGTCGGACAGCTCGACCCAGGGTATGAATAGTGCCCCTGCTCGAGCTCGGTCTTCCTTTTGAGGTCAAGTCTTAAGTTTTAGGACTTCAATCCTTCTTTGGTGAAGTTGAACTCGAGCATTTTGTCGACTTCTTCTTTGTAGAGTTATCCTTTGAATGCGGAACGTTTTCTTTTGCTTCTTCTTTAAAAGCGCGCGCTTTTACATTAGCGCTTTTAGCCTTGGGAACAGGCGAGGGTTTAGTACCCTCATTAATTATTTTTAATTGCGCCGTTTCTCTTAGCCTTTTCATTTTGAATTTTCACTCTTCAGAAAAACGGTTTCTCTTCTCCGTAACTTCCATTTTCTTTCTCTCTTTCTGTTTTTGCCTGAAGTTTGCAGTTTTTGTTTTTCTTCCTGCGACGTTGTTTGGTGATCGTAGGTGCTTTCTTTGCTTTCAACAGCAATTCCTGATTTTTTCGTCTTCAACTTCCTTCCGTACTCTTCTCCTATTTCAGGTTGGTTCATCTTTTCTTCTTTGCATTGTTCTATTTCCTGGTAAAGTAGAGGTTTTACTTGAGTGTATGTCTGAAAAGCTTGAACCTTTTTGCATTTCTATACTTTTTGTCACTGTGATTTCTAGTTTCTTCTTTTCTGGCATTTCCTTGATGGTTGAAGCTTCTAGGGTTTTACATGTTGTTGCCTGTTTCTGTATAAATGGCTTGTTTGATGACTTTATCCGGTTTGTAGCCTTTCAGAGTGTCATTTTTTGTTGAAATAGAGACTTTTATCTTCCTGTTGGGAAGTGTGGGGATGTAGGCTTGTAGATTTCCCCGAGTCCTTATTCTGCCTCCAAAGGATGCCCCTGGATCTTTTTGGAGTGGGTCCTGGGGTTTCTTTTTGTTGCTTTGCCTGGCTTCTTGACACCTGTATGCTTTAGTTTCGAGTTGTCTCTATTTATGCCCAAGTTTTTTGATTAGTGTGCCGAGATGTTTTTGAGTAATCCGATCTTTTTTTTTTCTTGTAGGACTAGTTGACCTAATGTCTTCTCGCAAAAATATTGTTGAGACGTCTTCCCAAGTCCCTGAGGGCATGGCTGATTAGGTGAATTCTATGATCCTTTTGTGTGTCTCATTGGTTGACTCAAAGTTTTGTAAGCAACTTAGGCAATTTCATAGGATTTGTGGCAACGGTAGTGATGAAAAGAATTATGAGCTCATATCTCCAATTTCTGAGGAAATGGTCTGCTTTTCTACCCGAATTACTGGAGAGTGCCCCTTTTTCTATGCCTACGACTTCTTTTTTAGTCAAATAAACATTACTCTTCCTTTTACCCCTTTTGAGACCAACCTGTTATGGTCTTGTAATGTAGCTCCATCCCAACTTCACCCCAATTCCTGGGGTTTTATAAAATTCTTTCAGCTGCTGTGTCGTGAGTTTGGTATCCCTGCTTCACAATCTCTCTTCTTTTATCTCTTTGTTTTGACAAAGCCTGGTGTAGTGAAGAAGAAAGCCGCTTGGGTTTCTTTTTGAGCTTCCCAGGGGAAAAAAGTTTTCTCCATGTTTGATGAATCTTTTTTGCGATTCCAAAATTACTTTTTTAGGATCCGAGCTGTTGAAGGAGCTCGACCCTTTTTCCTGGATGAAAATGATGAGCCCAACTTTCCTTTAGAATGGCAAAAGAATGTAATGGTATCGAAATATTCATGGGAGATGTTAGATGAGGCTGAACAAGCTTTTGTGACTGTGTTGGAAGAAAACTGGGGGCAGCCTCCTCATCTCGACACAAAGAGATTCTTAGCAAACCCCTCTCTCCTCCGAGCTGAGCTGGGTAGTGATCAATTCTCTTTTGGTTTTGCTTTGTTTTATTGAATTTGTCTCTTATGAGATCTTTTTTGATTCGTAATTTGTTTTGCTGCTGTGATATTTTGTTTGCAGAGATGATTAAAAATAACGAATCCATAAAGGCCTTTAAAAGGACAGGAAGGCTACTGCAACTCAAAACGTCTCAGCCAAGTCGGCCGGGGAGGGGTCTTCTCAAGTTTTGTCGAAGCCTTTGGTTCCGAGCTCTCCTGGACCGAGGAGGATGATCCCTATTCCTCGGGTTTGTTTGGTTGATCCCTCACAAACTTCCGCTGGTACCTCTTCTCCTTCCGCAGCTCCTTCTCCAAAAAGACCTCGAATTGTCGAGCCTTTTAGTCTAGATGCTCTCGACTTTGATGCTGGCAGGTTTGTAGATCAACAGATTGCTCCCTATGGTGTCATGCCTACTGATGATGTATCAATTCTTCATCACTTGGATTTTATTACTTGGAGTGGCATTAAATGGGCAGACATGGGAGCAGCTTTATACCAGACCACTCAAGATCTTCCTATCCATGCTGCAAAGGCCTTTATGGAGGAGGCAAAATCGGAGTTTGACCGGATTAAGGGGTTTGAAAGAGGAGCTTGAGTTGAAAGTGACTGAGCTAGAGAAGGAGTTGGAGGGGGAAAAGGCTCGGGCTATTGGTCTGGTGGCTGCTGTGCAACTAGCTGAGGACACGACGTTAAAACATAAGGATAGCTATGTTACCACCTATAGAGAGATGATGGATCTCAGGAACAGCTTGGAATCTATCCGGGCCAACTATACCGAACTTCAAAGTCACCTTGTAGGCAACGTTACTGCTGCTTATGAGAATCTGAAGGAGCAAGTTCGAGTTCTTGTGCCAGAGCTTGATCTTTCCCTTTTTAGCCTGGACAACGTTGTTAGGGATGGTAAGATTATTCCTGATGACCCTGATGATGATGATGATGATCGTCCTTCATTGCCTGCCACCAAGACCTCTGTCGTGTCGGCCTCTTTGACTTCCACTGCTGAGATCGATCATCCTGAGTCAGAACCGGATTGCCACATCTTGAACCGGGATCGATCATCCTTCACCCCGTGTTGATGCTATCGAGAAGCCTTCGGATGTTAACTGAATTTTCTGATTGCTTGTGTAGATAGCTCGACTTATGGGCTTTTAAACTCTTTTTTTGTAAATGATGTTTTGCTGACGGTTGATACCCTTTTTAGTTGCTTGTTTAGCAACTTTCTTTTGAAAAACAAAGTGGTTTCCAAGCTTTTTGGGCTGATCTTTGGTGGCCTCTAAATCTTGCTTTTATTATAACTTTGAGTTTTCATATCATGTCTGTCTACACTCGTCTAGGTACCTTTCTAGGCTTTGGGAGTGTTGGAACTTTGTCTGACCTCTTTGGATTGGCTTGATTCCTTTGCCTGATGTTATTTCCAGCAATTCATTTTGTTTGGATTTTGTTTAGGTCCTTATTAGGAATTTCTTTGTATAACGCTGAGGTTGCCGATTTCGTCAGGTCACTGTTGTCCAAGTTGTTGCTTGTAACCCTCTTTTTTGGACCTTTGTTTAGGTCTCTTTCAGGGGTTACTGGTAGGCGAAATTGTGATCATCAATGGCGCCATCAACATGGTACGCACAATTGTAATCTCAACTCTTTATCACAACTTCGCACAACTAACCAGCAAGTGTATTGGGTCGTCCAAGTAATAAACCTTACGTGAGTAAGGGTCGATCCCACAGAGATTGTTGGTATGAAGCAAGCTATGGTCACCTTGTAAATCTTAGTCAGGCAAACTCAAATGGTTATGGATGATGTATGAATAAAACATAAAGATAAAGATAGAGATACTTATGTAATTCATTGGTGAGAACTTCAGATAAGCGTATGGTGATGCTTTGTCCCTTCCGTCTCTCTGCTTTCCTACTGTCTTCATCCAATCCTTCTTACTCCTTTCCATGGCAAGCTGTATGTAGGGTTTCACTGTTGTCAGTGGCTACCTCCCATCCTCTCAGTGAAAATGTTCAACGCACCCTGTCACGGCACGGCTAATCATCTGTCGGTTCTCAATCAGGTTGGAATAGAATCCAGTGATTCTTTTGCGTCTGTCACTAAAGCCCAGCCTTCAGGAGTTTGAAGCTCGTCACAGTCATTCAATCATTGAATCCTACTCAGAATACCACAGACAAGGTTTAGACCTTCCGGATTCTCTTGAATGCCGCCATCAATTCTAGCTTATACCACGAATATTCCGATTAAGGGATCCAAGAGATGTCCACTCAATCTAAGGTAGAACGGAGGTGGTTGTCAGGCACACGTTCATAGGTGAGAATGATGATAAGTGTCACAGATCATCACATTCATCAAGTTGAAGAACAAGTGATATCTTAGAACAAGAACAAGCTGAATTGAATAGAAGAACAATAGTAATTGCATTAATACTCGAGGTACAGCAGAGCTCCACACCTTAATCTATGGTGTGTAGAAACTCCACCGTTGAAAATACATAAGAACAAGGTCTAGGCATGGCCGTGAGGCCAGCCTCCCAATGATCTAAGATATCATAAGAACAAGGATAGCTACCCAGATTAAAAATACAATAGCAAAAGGTCCTATTTATAAAGAACTAGTAGCCTAGGGTTTACAAAGATGAATAAATGACATAAAAATCCACTTCCGGGCCCACTTGGTGTGTGCTTGGGCTGAGCATTGAAGCATTTTCGTGTAGAGACTTCTCTTGGAGTTAAACGCCAGCTTTTGTGCCAGTTTGGGCGTTTAACTCCCATTCTTGTGCCAGTTCCAGTGTTTAACGCCGGGCATTCTTGAGCTAATTTGGAACGCCGATTTGGGCCATCAAATCATGGGCAAAGTATGAACTATGATATATTGCTGGAAAGCCCAGGATGTCTACTTTCCAACGCCGTTGAGATCACGCCAATTGGGCTTCTGTAGCTCCATAAAATCCACTTCGAGTGCAGGGAGGTCAGAATCCAACAACATCTGCAGTCCTTTTCAGCCTCTGAATCAGATTTTTGCTCAGGTCCCTCAATTTCAGCCAGAAAATACATGAAATCACAGAAAAATACACAAACTCATAGGAAAGTCCAGAAAAGTGAATTTTAACTAAAAACTAATAAAAATATACTAAAAACTAACTAAAACATACTAAAAACATACTAAAAACAATGCCAAAAAGCGTATAAATTATCCGCTCATCACAACACCAAACTTAAATTGTTGCTTGTCCTCAAGCAACTGAAAATCAAATAAGATAAAAAGAAGAGAATATACAATGAATTCCAAAAACATCTATGAAGATCAGTATTAATTAGATGAGCGAGGCTTTTAGCTTTTTGCCTCTGAACAGTTTTGGCATCTCACTTTATCCTTTGAAATTCAGAATGATTGGCTTCTTTAGGAACTAAGAATCCAGATAGTGTCATTGATTCTCCTAGTTAAGTATGATGATTCTTGAACACAGCTACTTATTGAGTCTTGGCCGTGGCCCAAAGCACTCTGTCTTCCAGTATTACCACCGGATACATACATGCCACAGACACATAATTGGGTGAACCTTTTCAGATTGTGACTCAGCTTTGCTAGAGTCTCCAATTAGAGGTGTCCAGGGTTCTTAAGCACACTCTTTTTTGCCTTGGATCACAACTTTATTTTTTTTCTCTTTTCTCTCTTTTTTTTTCATTTTTCTTTTCTCCCCTTTTTTTTGTATTCACTGCTTTTTCTTGCTTCAAGAATCATTTTTATGATTTTTCAGATCCTCAGTAACATGTCTCCTTTTTCATCATTCTTTCAAGAGCCAACATTCATGAACAACAAATTCAAAAGACGTATGCACTGTTTAAGCATACATTCAGAAAACAAAAGTATTGCCACCACATCAAAATAATTAATCTGTTATAAAACTTAAAATTCATGCAATTCTTCTCTTTTTCAATTAAGAACATTTTTCATTCAAGAAAGGTGATGGATTCATAGGACATTCATAATTTTAAGGCATAGACACTAAGACACTAATGATCACAAGACACAAACATAGATAAACATAAGCATGATTTTTTCGAAAAACAGAAAAATAAAGAACAAGGAAATTAAAGAACGGGTCCACCTTAGTGATGGCGGCTTGTTCTTCCTCTTGAAGATCTTATGGAGTGCTTGAGCTCCTCAATGTCTCTTCCTTGTCTTTGTTGCTCCTCCCTCATGATTCTTTGATCTTCTCTAATTTCATGGAGGAGAATGGAGTGTTCTTGGTGCTCCACCCTTAGTTGTCCCATGTTGGAACTTAATTCTCCTAGGGAGGTGTTCAGTTGCTCCCAATAGTTTTGTGGAGAAAAGTGCATCCCTTGAGGCATCTCAGGGATTTGATGATGAGAGGGGTCTCTTGTTTGCTCCATCCTCTTCTTAGTAATGGGCTTGTCCTCATCAATGGGGATGTCTCCCTCTATGTCAACTCCAACAGAATAACAGAGGTGACAAATGAGATGAGGAAAGGCTAACCTTGCCAAGGTAGAGGACTTGTCCGCCACCTTATAAAGTTCTTGGGATATAACCTCATGAACTTCTATTTCTTCTCCAATCATGATGCTATAAATCATGATAGCCCGGTCTATGGTAACTTCGGACCAGTTGCTAGTGGGAATGATTAAGCGTTGGATAAACTCCAAGCATCCCCTAGCCACAGGCTTGAGGTCATGCCTTCTCAGTTGAACCGGCTTCCCTCTTGAATCTCTCTTCCATTGGGCGCCCTCTTCACAAATGACTGTGAGGACTTGGTCCAACCTTTGATCACAGTTGACCCTTCTAGTGTAAGGGTGTTCATCCCTTGCATCATGGGCAAGTTGAATGCAAACCTTACATTTTCCGGACTAAAATCCAAGTATTTCCCCCGAACCATAGTAAGCCAATTCTTTGGGTTCGGGTTCACACTTTGATCATGGTTCTTGGTGATCCATGCATTGGCATAGAACTCTTGAACCATTAAGATTCTGACTTGTTGAATGGGGTTGGTAAGAACTTCCCAACCTCTTCTTCGGATCTCATGTCGGATCTCCGGATATTCACTCTTTTTGAGTTTGAAAGGGACCTCGGGGATCACCTTCTTCATAGCCACAACTTCATAGAAGTGGTCTTGATGCACCCTTGAGATGAATCTCTCCATCTCCCATGACTCGGAGGTGGAAGCTTTTGCCTTCCCTTTCCTCTTTCTAGAGGTTTCTCCGGCCTTGGATGCCATAAATGGTTATGGAAAAACAAAAAGCAGTGCTTTTACCACACCAAACTTAAAAGGTTTGCTCGTCCTCGAGCAAAAGAAGAAAGAAGAGAGTAGAAGAAGAAGAAATAAAGGAGATGAAAATGGCTTTGTGGTTCGGCCAAAGGGGGAGAAGTAGTGTTTAGGTTGTGTAAAAATGAAGGAGTGAAGATGGGTTTATATAGGGGTGGGGAGAGGGGTAGGGTTCGGTTACGGGAGGGTGGGTTTGGGTGGGAAAGTGGTTGGAATTTGAATGGTGAGGTAGGTGGGGTTTTATGAAGGATGGATGTGAGTGGTGAAGAAAAAGATGGGATTTGATAGGTGAAGGGTTTTTGGGGAAGAGGTGTTGAGGTGATTAGTGAATGGGTGAAGAAGAGAGAGAGTGGTGGGGTAGATGGGGATCCTGTGGGGTCCACAGATCCTGAGGTGTCAAGGAAAAGTCATCCCTGCACCAAGTGGCGAGCAAAATTGCTCCCTGTGCCAATTCTGGCGTTAAACGCCGGGCTGGTGCCCATTTCTGGCATTTAACGCCAAGTTCTTGCCCTTTCCTGGCGTTTAACGACAGTCTAGTGCCCCTTTCTGGCGTTAAACGCCCATAATGGTGCCAGACTGGGCGTTAAACGCCCATCTGCTAGCCTTACTAGCGTTTAAACGCCAGCAAGTTCTCCTCCAGGGTGTGCTGTTTTTCTTTCTGTTTTTGCTTTTTCAATTGATTTTGTGACTTCTCATGATCATCAACCTACAGAAAACATAAAATAACAAAGGAAAATAGATAAAATATAATATTGGGTTGCCTCCCAACAAGCGCTTCTTTAATGTCAGTAGCTTGACAGTGGGCTTTCATGGAGCCTCACAGATGCTCAGAGCAATGTTGGAACCTCCCAACACCAAACTTAGAGTTTAAATGTGGGGGTTCAACACCAAACTTAGAATTTGGTTGTGGCCTCCCAACACCAAACTTAGAGTTTGACTGTGGGGGCTCTGTTTGACTCTGTTTGAGAGAGGCTCATCATGCTTCCTCTCCATGGTGACAGAGGGATATCCTTGAGCCTTAAACACAAGGGATTCTTCATTCACTTGAATGATCAATTCTCCTCTGTCCACATCAATCACAGCCTTTGCTGTGGCTAGGAAGGGTCTGCCAAGGATGATGGATTCATCCATGCACTTCCCAGTCTCTATGACTATGAAATCAGCAGGGATGTAATGGTCTTCAACTTTCACCAGAACATCCTC
The DNA here is from genome assembly GCF_003086295.3 of Arachis hypogaea. Classification (NCBI taxonomy): domain Eukaryota; kingdom Viridiplantae; phylum Streptophyta; class Magnoliopsida; order Fabales; family Fabaceae; genus Arachis; species Arachis hypogaea. Next base: position 42,508,765 of record NC_092044.1, read on the forward strand.
TACAAGTCCATAGGCTTGTTTTCTTGAATTGTTTGCCATCTCTAGTGAGATTTTTGCAGCTTGCACCTCAAAGATCCCTAGCTTCTCCATTACAGAGAGAGGCATGAGGTTTACACTTGACCCTAGGTCACACAAGGCCTTCTTGAAGGTCATGGTGCCTATGGTACAAGGTATTGAAAACTTCCCAGGATCCTGTCTCTTTTGAGGTAATCTCTGCCTAGACAAGTCATCCAGTTCTTTGGTGAGCAAAGGGGGTTCATCCTCCCAAGTCTCATTACCAAATAACTTGTCATTTAGCTTCATGATTGCTCCAAGGTATTTAGCAACTTGCTCTTCAGTGACATACTCATCCTCTTCAGAGGAAGAATACTCATCAGAGCTCATGAATGGCAAGAGTAAATCCAATGGAATCTCTATGGTCTCAGTGGGAGCCTCAAATTCCCATGGTTCCTCATTGGGGAACTCATTGGAGGCCAGTGGACGTCCATTGAGGTCTTCCTCAGTGGCGTTCACTGCCTCTTCCTCCTCTCCAAATTCGGCCATGTTGATGGCTTTGCACTCTCCTTTTGGATTTTCTTCTATATTGCTTGGAAGAGTACTAGGAGGGAGTTCAGTAATTTTCTTGCTCAGCTGACCCACTTGTGCCTCCAGGTTTCTAATGGAGGACCTTGTTTCAGTCATGAAACTTTGAGTGGTTTTGATTAGATCAGAGACCATGGTTGCTAAGTCAGAAGTGTTCTGCTTAGAACTCTCTGTCTGTTGCTGAGAAGATGATGGAAAAGGGTTGCTATTGCTAAACCTGTTTCTTCCACCATTATTGTTGTTGAAACCTTGTTGAGGTCTCTGTTGATCCTTCCATGAGAGGTTTGGATGATTTCTCCATGAAGGATTATAGGTGTTTCCATAGGGTTCTCCCATGAAATTCACCTCTTCCATTGAAGGGTTCTCAGGATCATAAGCTTCTTCTTCAGATGAAGCTTCCTTAGTACTGCCTGGTGCATTTTGCATTCCAGACAGACTTTGAGAAATCATATTGACTTGCTGGGTCAATATTTTGTTCTGAGCCAATATGGCATTCAGAGTATCAATCTCAATAACTCCTTTCTTCTGATTCGTCCCATTGTTCACAGGATTCCTTTCAGAAGTGTACATGAATTGGTTATTTGCAACCATTTCAATCAGCTCTTGAGATTCTGTAGGCGTCTTCTTCAGATGAAGAGATCCTCCAGCAGAGCTATCCAAAGACATCTTGGACAGTTCAGACAGACCATCATAGAAAATACCTATGATGCTCCATTCAGAAAGCATATCAGAGGGACACTTTCTGATCAATTGTTTGTATCTTTCCCAAGCTTCATAGAGGGATTCTCCTTCCTTCTATCTGAAGGTTTGGACTTCCACTCTAAGCTTACTCAATTTTTGAGGTGGAAAGAACTTTGCCAAGAAGGCATTGACTAGCTTTTCCCAAGAGTTTAGGCTTTCTTTAGGTTGTGAGTCCAACCATATCCTAGCTCTGTCTCTTACAGCAAAAGGGAATAGCATAAGTCTGTAGACCTCAGGGTCAACCCCATTAGTCTTGACAGTGTCAAAGATTTGCAAGAATTCAGCTAAAAACTGATGAGGATCTTCCAATGGAAGTCCATGGAACTTGCAATTCTGTTGCATTAGAGAAACCAATTGAGGCTTAAGCTCAAAGTTGTTTGCTCCAATGGCAGGGATAGAGATGCTTCTCCCATAGAAGTCTGGAGAGGTGCAGTAAAGTCACCCAGCACCTTCCTTGCATTGTTGGCATTGTTGTTGTTTTCGGCTGCCATGGGTTCTTCTTGTTTGAAGATTTCTGTTAGGTCCTCTACAGAGAGTTGTGCCTTAGCTTCTCTTAGCTTTCGCTTCAAGGTCCTTTCAGGTTTAGGGTCAGCCTCAACAAGAATGATTTTGTCTTTGCTCCTGCTCATATGAAAGAGAAGAAAACAAGAAAATATGGAATCCTCTACGTCACAGTATAGAGATTCCTTGAGGTGTCAGAGGAAAAGAAAAATAGAAGGAAGAGGTAAAAAATTCGAACTTATCAAGAAGGATGGAGTTCGAATTGTGCATTAAGGAATAGTGTTAGTCCATAAATAGAAGGATGTGAGAAGAGGGGAAGAAATAAGAAATTAAAAAGATATGATTGAAAACTATTTTCAAAAAGATGTGATTAAAAAGATATGATTGGTTTTTAAAAAGATGTGATTGAGAAGATATGATTTGAAAAACATTTTAAAAAGATTTGATTTTAAGAATTAATAACTTGGCTAACAAGAAAAGATATGATCCAAACATTAAACCTTTCTCAACAGAAAAGGCAACATACTTGAAATGTTGAATCAAATCATTAATTGATAGCAAGTATCTTTGAAAATGGAAAAAAATTGATTTTGAAAAAGATTTGATTGAAAAGATTTGATTTGAAAAAGATTTGATTTTGAAAAGATTTTGAAAACAAAAAAATTTGATTTGAAAACAAAATCTTTCCTCTTGTGCCATCCTGGCGTTAAACGCCCAGAATGGTGCACATTCTGGCGTTTAACGCCCAAACCACTACCCTTTTGGGCGTTAAACGCCCAGCCAGGCACCCTGGCTGGCGTTTAAACGCCAATTTGCCTTCCTTACTGGGCGTTTTGAACGCCCAGCTTTTTCTGTATAATTCCTCTGCTGTATGTTCTGAATCTTCAATTCTCTGTATTATTGACTTGAAAAGACACAAATTAAAAATATTTTTGGATTTTTAATAATGAGGAATAATCAAAATGCACTAAAATCAAATAACAATGCATGCAAGACACCAAACTTAGCAGTTTGTATACCATTGACACTAACAAAATGAGAATGCATATGAGAAACAACAAAACACTCAAGTCAAGAGAATTTAAAGATCAGAGCAAGAAAATCATCAAGAATAACTTGAAGATCCTTAAGACACATGAATGAATGCAAGAAGAACAGAAACATGCAATTGACACCAAACTTAAAATGAGACTCTAGACTCAACAAGAAACATAAAATATTTTTGGTTTTTTTTTTACGATTTAGTAATTTTTTTTGGATTTTTCGAAAATTAAGTGAAGAGGAAAAATAAAAATATCAAAATTCTTAATGAGAATTCCAGGAATCATGCAATATTAGTCTAAAGCTTCAGTCTAAATAAATTAGACATGGCAAGTCAAGCTTCAGCAGGACATTGCATTCAAGAGCTAAATTGATGAGAATCAATCAGCTTTGGTGATGATAAGAATATCACCTTGAAACACTAGAATTCATTCTTAAGAACTCTGAAGAAAAATACCTAATCTGCGCAACAAGATGAACCGTCAGTTGTCCAAACTCGAACAATCCCCGGCAACGGCGCCAAAAACTTGGTGCTGTTGCCGGATCAGAAATTTGGCACTGATGTTACCGGACCAAAAGCTTGTCGAAAACTCAAACAATCCCCAGCAACGGCGCCAAAAACTTGGTGGGTGAAATTGTGATCATCAATGGCGCCATCAACATGGTACGCACAATTGTAATCTCAACTCTTTATCACAACTTCGCACAACTAACCAGCAAGTGTACTAGGTCGTCCAAGTAATAAACCTTACGCGAGTAAGGGTCGATCCCACAGAGATTGTTGGTATGAAGCAAGCTATGGTCACCTTGTAAATCTTAGTCAGGCAAACTCAAATGGTTATGGATGATGTATGAATAAAACATAAAGATAAAGATAGAGATACTTATGTAATTCATTGGTGAGAACTTCAGATAAGCGTATGGAGATGCTTTGTCCCTTCCGTCTCTCTGCTTTCCTACTGTCTTCATCCAATCCTTCTTACTCCTTTCCATGGCAAGCTGTATGTAGGGTTTCACCGTTGTCAGTGGCTACCTCCCATCCTCTCAGTGAAAATGTTCAACGCACCCTGTCACGGCACGGCTAATCATCTGTCGGTTCTCAATCAGGTTGGAATAGAATCCAGTGATTCTTTTGCGTCTGTCACTAACGCCCAGCCTTCAGGAGTTTGAAGCTCGTCAAAGTCATTCAATCATTGAATCCTCCTCAGAATACCACAGACAAGGTTTAGACCTTCCGGATTCTCTTGAATGCCGCCATCAATTCTAGCTTATACCATGAAGATTCCGATTAAGGGATCCAAGAGATGTCCACTCAATCTAAGGTAGAACGGAGGTGGTTGTCAGGCACACGTTCATAGGTGAGAATGATGATGAGTGTCTGGTGGACGAAATTGTGATTGCCCTCTTTGTATTTGCATGAGATTTATTTAATGGCTCTTTGGCATATGTGATCACAACTCCGTTCAACTTAACCAGCAAGTGTACTGGGTCATCCAAGTAATACCTTACGTGAGTAAGGGTCGATCCCACAGAGATTGTTGGTATGAAGCAAGCTATGGTCACCTTGTAAATCTCAGTTATGCAGATTAAATTGGTTTATGGTGAGTCCGAAAATTAGTAAATAAAGAGAAAATAAAAAGGGATAGAAATACTTATGTAAAGCAATAGTGGGAATTTCAGATAAGTGTGTGAAGATGCTGTGCTCCTCTCGTATCTCTATTTTCTTATTACATTCATCCAATCCTTCCTACTCCTTTCCATGGCAAGCTGTATGTAGGGCATCACCGTTGTCAATGGCTACATCCCATCCTCTCAGTGAAAACGTTCCTATGCTCTGTCACAGCACGGCTAATCATCTGTCGGTTCTCAATCAGGTTGGAATAGAATCCCTTGATTCTTTTGCGCTTGTCATCACTCCCAGCCTTCAGGAGTTTGAAGCTCGTCACAGTCATTCAATCCAGAATCCTACTCGGAATACCATAGACAAGGTTTAGACTTTCCGGATCCTCATGAATGCCGCCATCTATCTAGCTTATACCACGAAGATTCTGTTGGGGAATCTAAGAGATATGCGCCCGGCCTAAGGTAGAACGGAAGTGGTTGTCAATCACGCGCGTTCATAGGTGAGAATGATGATGAGTGTCACGGATCATCACATTCATCAAAGTTAAGTGTAACGTATATCTTGGAATAAGGATAGAAGAGAATTGAATAGAAAGTAATAATAATTGTATTGAAACTTGAGGTACAGCAGAGCTCCACACCCTTAATCTATGGTGTGCAGAAACTCCACTGTTGAAAACACATAAGTAAAAGGTTCAGGCATGGCCAAATGGCCAGCCTTCTCCATGATCAAGTGACCGAATAGTCAAAAGATTAAACTGTCAAAAGATGTCTAATACAATAGTAACTTATCCTATTTATACTAGACTAGCTACTAGGGTTTACATGAGTAAGTATTTGATGCATAAATCCACTTCCGGGGCCCACTTAGTGTATGCTTGGGCTGAGCTTGATCTATCCACGAGCTGAGGCTTTTCTTGCAGTTGAACTTCAAGTTATAACATGTTTTGGGTGTTCAACTCCGGATCATGACGTGTTTCTGGCGTTTAACTCCAGACAGCAGCATGTACTTGGCGTTCAACGCCAAGTTATGTCGTCAATTTCCGAATAAAGTATGGACTATTATATATTGCTGGAAAGCTCTGGATGTCTACTTTTCAACGCCGTTGAGAGCGCGCAATTTGGAGTTCTGTATCTCCAGAAAATCTATTTCGAGTGAAGGGAGGTCAGATTCCAACAGCATCAGCAGTCCTTTTGTCAGCCTTTTTCAGAGTTTTGCTCAAGTCCCTCAATTTCAGCCAGAAATTACCTGAAATCACAGAAAAACACACAAACTCATAGTAAAGTCCAGAAATGTGAATTTAACATAAAAACTAATGAAAACATCCCTAAAAGTAGCTTGAACTTACTAAAAACTACCTAAAAATAATGCCAAAAAGCGTATCAATTATCTGCTCATCACAACACCAAACTTAAATTGTTGCTTGTCCCCAAGCAACTGAAAATCAAATAAGATAAAAAGAAGAGAATATACTATAAGTTTTAAAATATCAATGAATCTTAATTCTAATTAGATTAGCGGGACTTGCAGCTTTTTGCTTCTGAACAGTTTTGGCATCTCACTTTTTCCTTTGAAGTTTAGAATGATTGGCTTCTCTAGGAACTTAGAATTTCGGATAGTGTCATTGACTTTCCTAGTTAAGTATGTTGATTCTTGAACACAGCTACTTTTATGAGTCTTGGCCGTGGCCCTAAGCATTTTGTTTTCCAGTATTACCACCGGATACATAAATGCCACAGACACATGACTGGGTGAACCTTTTCAGATTGTGACTCAGCTTTGCTAGAGTCCCCAGTTAGAGGTGTCCAGAGCTCTTAAGCACACTCTTTTTGCTTTGGATCACGAGTTTAACCACTCAGTCTCAAGCTTTTCACTTGGACCTTCATGACACAAGCACATGGTTAGGGACAGCTTGATTTAGCCGCTTAGGCCTGGATTTTATTTCCTTGGGCCCTCCTATCCATTGATGCTCAAAGCCTTGGATCCTTTTTACCCTTGCCTTTTGGTTTTAAGGGCTATTGGCTTTTTCTGCTTGCTTTTTCTTTTTCTTTCTTTTTTTTCGCCAATTATTTTGTTTTTTTTTCGCAAGCTTTTTGCTTTTCACTGCTTTTTCTTGCTTCAAGAATCAATTTCATGATTTTTCAGATCATCAATAACATTTCTCTTTGTTTATCATTCTTTCAAGAGCCAACAATTTTAACATTCATAAACAACAAGATCAAAAATATGCACTGTTTAAGCATTCATTCAGAAAACAAAAAGTATTGTCACCACATCAATATAATTAAACTAAATTCAAGGATGAATTCGAAATTTATGTACTTCTTGTTCTTTTGAATTAAAACATTTTTCATTTAAGAGAGGTGAAGGATTAATGGATTTTATTCATAGCTTTAAGACATGGTTACTACATACTAATGATCATGAAGTAGAGACACAAAACATAGATAAACACAACATTAAAAACTGAAAACAGAAAGAAATAAAGAACAAGGAATGAATCCACCTTTAGTGGCGTCTTCTTCTTGAAGGACCAACAATGTCCTTAAGCTCTTCTATGTCCCTTCCTTGCCTTTGTTGCTCCTCCCTCATTGCTCTTTGATCTTCTCTTATTTCATGGAGAATGATGGAATGCTCATGATGTTCCACCCTTAATTGTTCAACATTGTGGCTCAAATCTTCTAAGGAAGTGTTGAGTTGTTCCCAATAGTTATTGGGAGGAAAGTGCATCCCTTGAGGCATCTCAGGGATTTGTTGATGATGAGCTTCCTTATGCATCTCTTGAGAACCGTGAATGGTCTCTCTTGCTAGCTCTATCCTCTTCTTGGTGATGGGCTTATCCTCTTCAATGGGGATATCTCCTTCTATGATAACTCCAGCTGAGTAACACAGATGGCAAATAAGGTGAGGAAAAGCTAGCCTTGCCATGGTGGAGGACTTGTCGGCTATTTTGTAGAGTTCATTGGAGATGACCTCATGAACTTCTACTTCCTCTCCAATCATGATGCTATGAATCATGATGGCCCGATCCACAGTAACTTCAGATCGGTTGCTAGTAGGAATGATGGAGCGTTGAATGAACTCCAACCATCCTCTAGCCACAGGCTTGAGGTCCAGTCTTCTTAGTTGAACTGGCTTGCCTTTGGAGTCTATTCTCCATTGGGCTCCTTCCACACATATGTCCATTAGGACTTGGTCCAACCTTTGATTAAAGTTGACCCTTCTAGTGTAGGGGCGTTCATCTCCTTGCATCATGGGCAAGTGAAACGCCAACCTCACATTTTCCGGACTAAAATCTAAGTATTTCCCCCCGAACCATTGTGAGATAATTCTTTGGATTCGGGTTCATACTTTGATCATGGTTTCTAGTGATCCATGCATTGGCATAGAACTCTTGAACCATTAAGATTTCGACTTGTGCATGGGGTTGGTTAAGACTTCCCAACCTCTTCTTCGGATCTCATGTCGGATCTCCGGATACTCATTTTTCTTGAGCTTGAAAGGGACCTCAGGGATCACCTTCTTCTTTGCCACAACATCATAGAAGTGGTCTTGATGGCTTTTGGAGATGAATCTTTCCATCTCCCATGACTCGGAAGTGGAAGCTTTTGTCTTCCCTTTTCCTTTTCCGGCCTTAGGTGCCATTGATGGTAGTGGAAAACAAAAAAGATTGTGCTTTGACCACACACCAAACTTAAAATATTGCTCGTCCTCGAGCAATAGAAGAAAGAAGAGAAGAAGAAGAAGAGGAAGAGAATATGGTAGAGGGGAAGAGATGTAGGTTCGGCCTAGGTGAAGAAGAAGGGGTTGAGTTGTGTGAAAATGAAGTAGAATGGAAGGGTATATATAGGGAGAGGGGTAAGTGTATGTTCGGCCATTTAGGGTGGGAATGGGTGGGAAAATTGGTTTTGAATTTTGAAGGTAGGTGGGGTTTATGGGGAAGAGTGGATGGATGTGAGTGGTGAAGGTGATGATTGGAAAGAGGAATTGAGGTGATTGGTGGAGAGTGTTGGGAAGTGTGACATGGGGAATACAAATCACAAAAATAGGATTAGGAGGTAAGGAGGGAATATAGTAGGTGGGGATCCTGTGGGGTCCATAGATCCTGAGGTGATCCTGTGGGGTCCACATATCCTGAGGTGTCAAGGAATTCCATCCCTGTACCAAATAGGCATGTAAAATGCCTTTGCACACCATTCTGGCGCTTAAACGCCCATTGGTGCACGTTCTGGGCGTTCAACGCCCATGTAAAGCATGTTTCTGGCGTTGAACGCCAGTTTCATGCTTGTTACTGGCGTTCAGCGCCAGCTTTTCTTCTCTAGGCACATTCCTGGCGTTCAGCACCAGAATGTTGCTTGTTTCTGGCGTTCAGCGCCAGAATGATGCTCTGTTCTGGCGTTGAACGCCAGCCTGTGCGTCCTCCAGGGTGTGAATTTTTTCTTCTGCTGTTTTTTATTCTGTTTTTAATTTTTATGATTTTTTCGTGACTCCTCATGATCATGTACCTAATAAAACACAAAATAACAATAAAATAAAAATTAGATAAATAAAATTGGGTTGCCTCCCAACAAGCGCTTCTTTAATGTCAACAGCTTGACAGTGGCTCTCATGGAGCCACAAATGTGATCAGGTCAATGTTGTATAGTCCCAACACCAAACTTAGAGTTTGGATATGGGATCTTAACACCAAACTTAGAGTTTGGTTGTGGCCTCACAACACCAAACTTAGAGTTTGACTGTGGAGGCTCTTCTTGACTCTGAATCGAGAGAAGCTCTTCATGCTTACTCTCTTTTGTCACAGAGGGATGGCCTTGTGCCTTAAACACAAGGTAGTCCCCATTCAATTGAAGGACTAATTCACCTCTGTTGACATCTATCACAGCTTCTGCTATGGCTAGGAAAGATCTTCCAAGGATGATGCATTCATCCTCTTCCTTCCTAGTGTCTAAGATTATGAAATCAGCAGGGATGTAAAGGCTTTCAACCTTTACTAACACGTCCTCCACTATTCCATAAGCTTGTCTCAATGACTTGTCTGCCAATTGTAATGAGAACAAGGCAGGTTGTACCTCAATGATCTCCAGCTTCTCCATTACAGAGAGTGGCATAAGATTTATCCCTGACCCCAGATCACATAGAGCCTTTTCAAAGGTCATGGTGCCTATGGTACAAGGTATTAAGAACTTGCCAGGATCTTGTTTCTTTTGAGGTAGAGTTTTCTGAATCCAGGTATCTAGTTCACTAATGAGCAAGGGAGGTTCACTTTCCCAAGTCTCATTACCAAACAATTTGGCATTCAGCTTCATGATAGCTCCTAAATATTGAGCAACTTGCTCTCCAGTCACATCTTCATCCTCTTCAGAGGAAGAATAGTCTTCAGAGCTCATGAATGGCAGAAGGAGATTTAATGGAATCTCTATGGTCTCTATATGAGCCTCAGATTCCTTTGGATCCTTAATAGGAAACTCCTTCTTGCTTGAAGGACGTCCCAGGAGGTCTTCCTCACTAGGATTTTCGTCCTCCTCCTCCCTTGTGCATTCGGCTACATTGATTACATCAATGGCCTTGCACTCTCCTTTTGGATTCTCTTTTGTATTGCTTGGGAGAATACTGGGAGGAGTTTCAATGACTTTCTTACTCAGCTGGCCCACTTGTGCCTCCAGATTTCTGATGGAGGATCTTGTTTCATTCATGAAACTGAAAGTGGCCTTTGACAGATCAGAGACTAGGTTGGCTAAATTAGAAGTGTTTTGTTCAGAATTCTCTGTCTGTTGCTGAGAATATGATGGATATGGCTTGCTATTGCTTAGCCTAGTGCGTCCACCATTGTTAAAGCCTTGTTGAGGTTTTTGTTGATCCTTCCATGAGAAATTTGGATGATTTCTCCATGATGAGTTATAGGTGTTTCCATAAGGTTCACCCATGTAATTAACCTCTGCCATGGCAGGGTTCTCAGGATCATAAGCTTCTTCAGAAGCTGCCTCTTTAGTACTGTTGGATGCATTTTGCCATCCATTCAGACTTTGAGAGATCTTGTTGACCTGTTGAGTCAACACTTTGTTTTGAGCCAATATGGCATTCAGAGTATCAATTTCAAGAACTCCTTTCTTCTGAGGTATCCCATTATTCACGGAATTTCTCTCAGAAGTGTACATGAATTGGTTGTTTGCAACCATGTCAATGAGTTCTTGAGCCTCTTCAGGCGTTTTCTTTAGGTGAATGGATCCACCTGCAGAATGGTCCAATGACATTTTCGAAAATTCAGATAGACCATAATAGAATATATCTAATATGGTCCATTCTGAAAACATGTCAGATGGACATCTTTTGGTCAGCTGCTTGTATCTTTCCCAAGCTTCATAGAGGGATTCACCATCTTTTTGTTTGAAGGTTTGAACATCCACTCTCAGCTTGCTCAGCTTTTGAGGAGGAAAGAATTTATCCAAGAAGGCTGTGACCAGCTTATCCCAAAAGTCCAGGCTATCCTTGGGTTGTGAATCCAACCATATTCTAGCTCTGTCTCTTACAGCAAAAGGGAAAAGCATGAGTCTGTAGACTTCAGGATCAACTCCATTCATCTTTACAGTCTCACAGATCTGCAAGAACTCAGTTAAAAACTGATAAGGATCTTCAGATGGAAGTCCATAAAACTTACAGTTTTGTTGCATTAAGGCAACTAGCTGAGGTTTCAGCTCAAAATTATTGGCTCCAATGGCAGGAATAGAGATGCTTCTTCCATCAAACTTGGACGTTGGCTTTGTGAAGTCACCAAGCATTCTCCTTGCATTATTATTATTTTCGGCTGCCATCTCCTTCTCTTGTTCTAATATTTCTGAAAGGTTACCTTTAGATTGTTGTAATTTAGCTTTTCTTAATTTTCTCCTCAGAGTCCTTTCAGGTTCTGGATCAATTTCAACAAGAGTGCCTTTATCCTTGTTCCTGCTCATATGAAAGAGAAGAAAACAAGAAAAGAAGAGGAATCCTCTATGTCACAGTATAGAGATTCCTTTATGTTAGTAGAAAAAGAAAGGGGGAAGAAAGCAGAAGAGGAGATTCGGATATTTAGGTGAAGAGGGGTGAAGAGAAGTGTTAGTAATTAAATAAATAAATAGAATAAGAAAAGAGAGGGAGAATTTCGAAAACAATTTTGAAAAAGGGGTTAGTAATTTTCGAAAATTAGAGATAAGATAAGATTAAAATTTAAAAGAATTTTTTGAAAAAGAGATGAGATATTTTCGAAAATTAGAGAGGGAAAAATAGTTAGGTGGTTTTGAAAAAGATAAGAAACAAACAAAAAGTCAAAGAGTTAGTCGAAAAAGATATTAAAATCAAAATTTGAAAAGATAAGAAGATAGGAGGTTATATAAGATATTTTGAAATCAAATTTTGAAAAAGATAAAATTTTTGAAAAAGATAAGATAAAAGATAAAAGGATTTAATTTAAAAATTTTAAAATTACTTACTTCACTAACAAGAAACTACAAGATAAGATTCTAGAACTTAAAAATTGAACCTTTCTTAACAAGAAAGTAACAAACTTCAAATTTTTGAAACAATCACATTAATTATTAGTGAATTTTCGAAAATTAGATGTAAAGATAACAAAAAGGTTTTGAAAATATTTTGAAAAAGATTTTTGAAATTTTCGAAAAACAGAAAAAAAATGAAAAGATATAATTTTTGAAAAAATTTTTGAAAAGATAGGATTTTTAAAATTGAAAATTTGATTTGACTTGTAAGAAACAACTAATTTTAAAAATTTTTGACCAAGTCAACCCAAAATTTCGAAAATTTGGAGGGAAATAAGGAAAAGATATTTTTTATTTTTGAAATTTTAAAGAAAAACACAAAAATGACCCAAAACATGAAAATTTTGGATCAAAACACTTAATGCATGCAAGAACACTATGAATGTCAAGATGAACACCAAGAACACTTTGAAGATCATGATGAACATCAAGAACATAATTTTGAAAAATTTTTGATGCAAGGAAAACATGCAAGACACCAAACTTAGAAATTAACACAAGACTCAAACAAGAAACAAAAAATATTTTTGATTGTTATGATTTTCTAATTTTTTTTTGTATTTTTATTTTAATTTTTTTGAAAAACATGGTTAGAAAAACGAAAAAGAAAAGAAAAATTTTGAAAAATATTTTTAAAAAGAAAATTACGTAATCTGAGCAACAAGATGAACCGTCAGTTGTCCATACTCGAACAATCCCCGGCAACGGCGCCAAAAACTTGGTGGACGAAATTGTGATTGCCCTCTTTGTATTTGCATGAGATTTATTTAATGGCTCTTTGGCATATGTGATCACAACTCCGTTCAACTTAACCAGCAAGTGTACTGGGTCATCCAAGTAATACCTTACGTGAGTAAGGGTCGATCCCACAGAGATTGTTGGTATGAAGCAAGCTATGGTCACCTTGTAAATCTCAGTTAGGCAGATTAAATTGGTTTATGGTGAGTCCGAAAATTAGTAAATAAAGAGAAAATAAAAAGGGATAGAAATACTTATGTAAAGCAATAGTGGGAATTTCAGATAAGTGTGTGAAGATGCTGTGCTCCTCTCGTATCTCTATTTTCTTATTACATTCATCCAATCCTTCCTACTCCTTTCCATGGCAAGCTGTATGTAGGGCATCACCGTTGTCAATGGCTACATCCTATCCTCTCAGTGAAAACGTTCCTATGCTCTGTCACAGCACGGCTAATCATTTGTCGGTTCTCAATCAGGTTGGAATAGAATCCCTTGATTCTTTTGCGCTTGTCATCACGCCCAGCCTTCAGGAGTTTGAAGCTCGTCACAGTCATTCAATCCCAGAATCCTACTCGAAATACCATAGACAAGGTTTAGACTTTCCGGATCCTCATGAATGCCGCCATCTATCTAGCTTATACCACGAAGATTCTGTTGGGGAATCTAAGAGATATGCGCCCGGCCTAAGGTAGAACGGAAGTGGTTGTCAATCACGCGCGTTCATAGGTGAGAATGATGATGAGTGTCATGGATCATCACATTCATCAAAGTTAAGTGTAACGTATATCTTGGAATAAGGATAGAAGAGAATTGAATAGAAAGTAATAATAATTGTATTGAAACTTGAGGTACAGCAGAGCTCCACACCCTTAATCTATGGTGTGCAGAAACTCCACTGTTGAAAACACATAAGTAAAAGGTTCAGGCATGGACGAATGGCCAGCCTTCTCCATGATCAAGTGACCGAATAGTCAAAAGATTAAACTGTCAAAAGATGTCTAATACAATAGTAACTTATCCTATTTATACTAGACTAGCTACTAGGGTTTACATGAGTAAGTATTTGATGCATAAATCCACTTCCGGGGCCCACTTGGTGTATGCTTGGGCTGAGCTTGATCTATCCACGAGCTGAGGCTTTTCTTGGAGTTGAACTCCAAGTTATAACGTGTTTTGGGCGTTCTACTCCAGACAGGAGCATGTACTTGGCGTTCAACGCCAAGTTATGTCGTCAATTTCCGAATAAAGTATGGACTATTATATATTGCTGGAAAGCTCTGGATGTCTACTTTCCAACGCCGTTGAGAGCGTGCCATTTGGAGTTCTGTAGCTCCAGAAAATCTATTTCGAGTGCAGGGAGGTCAGATTCCAACAGCATCAGCAGTCCTTTTGTCAGCCTTTTTCAGAGTTTTGCTCAAGTCCCTCAATTTCAGCCAGAAATTACCTGAAATCACAGAAAAACACACAAACTCATAGTAAAGTCCAGAAATGTGAATTTAACATAAATTCTAATGAAAACATCCCTAAAAGTAGCTTGAACTTACTAAAAACTTCCTAAAAATAATGCCAAAAAGCGTATAATTATCCGCTCATCAGTGTCACAGATCATCACATTCATCAAGTTGAAGAACAAGTGATATCTTAGAACAAGAACAAGCTGAATTGAATAGAAGAACAATAGTAATTGCATTAATACTCGAGGTACAGCAGAGCTCCACACCTGAATCTATGGTGTGTAGAAACTCCACCGTTGAAAATACATAAGAACAAGGTCTAGGCAAGGCCCTGAGGCCAGCCTCCCAATGATCTAAGATAGCATAAGAACAAGGATAGCTACCCAGATTAAAAATACAATAGCAAAAGGTCCTATTTATAAAGAACTAGTAGCCTAGGATTTACAAAGATGAGTAAATGACATAAAAATCCACTTCCGGGCCCACTTGGTGTGTGCTTGGGTTGAGCATTGAAGCATTTTCGTGTAGAGACTTCTCTTGGAGTTAAACGCCAGCTTTTGTGCCAGTTTGGGCGTTTAACTCCCATTCTTGTTCCAGTTCCGGCGTTTAACGCCGGGCATTTTTGAGCTGATTTGGAACGCTGATTTGGGCCATCAAATCTTGGGCAAAGTATGGACTATTATAAATTGCTGGAAAGCCCAGGATGTCTACTTTTCAAAGCCGTTGAGAGCGCGCCAATTGGGCTTCTGTAGCTCTAGAAAATCCACTTCGAGTGCAGGAAGGTCAGAATCCAACAGCATCTGCAGTCCTTTTCAGCCTCTGAATCAGATTTTTGCTCAGGTCCCTCAATTTTAGCCAGAAAATACCTGAAATCACAGAAAAACACACAAACTCATAGTAAAGTCCAGAAAAGTGAATTTTAACTAAAAACTAATAAAAATATACTAAAAACTAACTAAAACATACTAAAAACATACTAAAAACAATGCCAAAAAGCGTATAAATTATCCGCTCATCAGTTACTCTTGTAGCTTTATGCTTAGGGTCGACTTCATCATGTCGGTCTCCTCTAAGTTATTTTGTAATCCTCTTTCTTGGACCTTGTTCAGGTCTCTTTCAGGGATTACTTTTATAACTTTTAAGTTTTGGGGCCGACCTCGTCATGTCGGGCCATTCTAAGTTATTTTGTAATCCTCTTTCTTGGACCTTGTTCAGGTCTCTTTCAGGAATTACTTTTATAACTTTTATGTTTTGGGCTGACCTCATCATGTCGGGCCCTTCTAAGTTATTTTGTAATCCTCTTTCTTGGACCTTGTTCATGTCTCTATCAGGGATTACTTTTATAACTTTTATGTTTTGGGCCGACCTCGTCATGTCGGGCCCTTCTAAGTTATTTTGTAATCCTTTTTCTTGGACCTTGTTCAGGTCTCTTTCAGGGATTACTTTTATAACTTTTATGTTTTGGGCCGACCTCGTCATGTCGGGCCCTTCTAAGTTATAGTAATCCTCTTTTATAGGGCTAGCTAAACCTCTTTCCAGGGATTTACTTATAACTTCGGTTATTGCAACTAGTCCAACTTCTTTACGTCGGCCAGTCTTTAAGTTATTTTATAGCAATCCATTTTATTAGGACCTCGTCAGGTCCTTTCTATGGATCACTTTCTATAACTTCTTGCATTATTCTGTTTTTATCTTTGTCGATTTTGTAGAGATTGGGTTTAACCCTCGTTTGATCGACCTTTTAATGAATTTGGCTTTCATCTTTGGTCTTTATTGTGATCGTGTAGTGAATTTGATTTTCACTTTCTGCCGATCTGTAACTTTATAATCGAACGATGAATGTTTCAGATTAATGCAGCTTGAGCATTTGTAGAAGATCTAGACAGGTTTTATTTAAAAGAAAAATGCAAATATATACATGCGGGAGTTTTATCTCTCTAAGTCGGGTGATTTGTAGGTCTTGGCTTGGTGCCTCATTAAAAAATCTTTTCAGGAAAAAGAGTGCGCCTTATCCTAAGATCCTTTATCATCCCTAACTGTAGTACCTTCTCAAGTTGCAGGCATGCCATGACCTAGGAAGCTCTCGCCCATCGAGTTCAGACAGTCTGTAGTAGCCCTTTCCAAGTACTTCTATGACTCGGTAGAGTCCTTTCCAATTTGCTGCCAGCTTTCCTTCTCCAGGTAGAGTTGTTCCGATATTATTTTGGATTAGGATGAGGTCATTCTTAACAAAAACTCACTGTACTACCTTTTGATTGTATCTCGCAGCCATTTGTCATTTTAATGCTTCTTCCCTAATCCGAGCTCTTTCTCAGACTTACGGAAGTAGGTTGAGTTCTTCCCTTTGAAGTTGGGAGTTGGCTTCTTCACTATAATAAATCACTCTAGGTGACCTTTCTTCAATCTCTACTAGGATCATTGCCTCAATTCTGTATGCTAATCGGAAGGGCGATTCCTTTATGGTGGAATGTGGCATTGTTTGATATGCCCAGAGGACTTGTGGGAGCTCCTCGGCCCAGGCTCCCTTTGCGTCCTGTAATCTCCGTTTCAGCCCAGCCAGTATGACTTTGTTGGCAGCTTCGGCTTGTCCATTGGCTTGGGGATGTTCTACGGAAGTGAATTGGTTTTTTATATTCAAGTCGGCCGCCAGCTTTCTAAAGCCTGCATCTGTGAACTGGGTACCATTGTCTGTGGTGATGGAGTATAGAACCCGAACCTTGTGACAATGTTCCTATATAGAAATTTTCGACTTCTTTGAACAGTGGCATTAGCTAGGGGTTCTGCCTCGATCTACTTTGTGAAATAGTCTATCCCCACCATGAGGAATTTAACTTTTCCCGATCCCTGAGGGAAGGGTCCAAGAAGGTCGAGTCCCTATTTTATGAATGGCCAAGGTGCGGTCACGCTGATGAGCTCCTCTGGTGGGGCGATGTGAAAGTTGGCATGTTTCTGACATGATGGACATGTCTTTACGAACTCTGTGGCTTCCTTTTGTAGAGTTGGCCAATAAAACCCTGCCCGAAGTACTTTTTTGGTAAGTGCTTGTGCTCCGAGGTGATTTCCACAAATGCCATTGTGTACTTCTTCTAGAACTTCCTTTGTGTTAGAAGTCGGTATGCATTTTAATAATGGTATTGAAATCCCTCTTTTGTATAGAGTATTTTTTATGGTAGTGTAATATTGTGCCTCTTGTTTCAACCTCTTTGCGTCATTTTCCTCTGTGGGGGGTGCTCTTGTTTTGACGTAGTTAATTATGGGAGTCATCCATCCTTGATACTGACCTGTTATGGCCAGGACTTTTTCTTTTTCCGAGATTGATGGATTCTGTAGAACTTCTTGGATGAGGCTTCTATTATTGCCCCCTGGTTTGATGCTGGCTAGTTTTGAGAGTGCGTCAGCTCGGGCATTTTGTTCTCGGGGTATGTGACGGACCTCATATTCTCCGAGTTGTCTGAGCTGTTCCTTGGTTTTGTCCAAGTACTTTTTCATGGTGGGATCTTTGACTTGGTAGCTTCCTGCTATTTGTGAAGTGACTACTTGTGAGTCGCTGAAGATGATAAGCTTTTGAGCTCCAACCTCCCTAGCAAGCTTCAAACCAGCTAGTAGTGCCTCATATTCTGCTTGGTTGTTTGAGGCAGGGAACCTGAATTTGAGGGAGAGTTTGATTTGGGTTCCTTGGTCACTTTCAATTATCACACCCACACCGCTTTCAATTTTATTTGAGGAACCGTCCACGTAGAGATTCCATTCTGTGGAGATTTCTGGTGTGTCTGTAAGTTCTACAATGAAGTCGGCCATGTGTTGTGATTTGATGGCTGTCCGAGCTTCGTATTGAAGATCGAATTCGACAATTCGACTGCCCATTACAAGATTCTACCTGCCAGGTCTGTTTTCTGTAAAATTCCTTTTATAGGATGGTTGGTCTGAACCCTAACGGTGTGGGCTTCGAAGTATGGATGAAGTCGTCGAGATGTTAGTATAAGAGTGTAGGCAAACTTTTCTCTTTTTTGGTAGTTCAGCTCGGCTCCTTGTAATGCTTTACTGATGAAGTATACGGGTTATTGCTTACTGTCGTCTTCTCGGACTAGTGCTGAGGCTACTGCTTGACTTCCTACCGCAAGGACAATATGAGTGGTTCTCCTTCCCGTGGCCGAGTTAGGATAGGTGGCTGTCCCAGGAACCTTTTGAAATATCGGAAGGCTTGCTCACACTCCATTGTCCATTCAAACTTCTTTCCCTTCCTTAAAGTGGCGTAGAAGGGAAAAGATCTTATTGCCGATCTGGCTAGAAATCTGGACAAGGCTGCCAACCTCCCGTTGAGTTGTTATACCTCTTTGACACAAGTCAGACTCTTCATGTCGAGTATGGCCCGGAATTTATCCGGGTTTGCCTTGATTCCTCTTTGTGTGAGCATAAAACCCAAGAATTTGCCAGCTTCTACTGCAAAAGTGCATTTTGCGGGATTCAGTTGCATGCCATGCCGTCTTATAGTGTCGAATACTTGGGTCAGGTTGGACAATAGCATCTCTTCATTTTGTGACTTTATTAGCATGTCATCCACATAGACTTCCATGATTTTTCTGATGTGATCCGAAAAGACCTTATTCATTAATCTCTGATAAGTAGCTCCCGCATTTTTAAGACCAAAAGGCATGACGATGTAGCAATAGTTTGCTTTTGGGGTTAAGAAGGAAGTTTTTTCTTGGTCGGTAGATGCATTGGGATTTGATTGTATCCCGAGTATGCGTCCATAAACGAGAGGTATTTATACCCGGAGGAGGCATCTACCAGAGCATTGATACTTGGGAGTGGATAAGGATCTTTTGGGCAGGCTTTGTTGAGATCAGTGTAGTCGGTACACATTCACCACTTCCTGTTTGAATTTTTCACCAAGACGACGTTGGCCAGCCATAGTGGGTATTTGACTTCTCTTATGAACCCTGCCTCTAGTAGAGCTTGTATTTGCTCTTCCACAGCTTGGGAGTGTTCTGGTCCGAGCTTTCTAGGCCTCTGTTGTACTGGCCAAAATCCTGGGTAGACTGCTAGCTTGTGACACATTAACTTGGGGTCTATGCCTGGCATGTCTGCGGCCTTCCACGCAAAGAGGTCGACGTTATCTCGTAAGAACTGTATGAGTGATTCTTTTATGTCTCCTTTTAGGATTGTACCAATATTGGTCATTTGGTCCAGGGTGTCCCCGATCTGGATTTTTTCTATTTCACCTTCAGGTTGTGGGCAGAGTTCTTCCCGCCTCTGAACTCCACCGAGTTCGATTGTGTGGAATTCTTCTCCTCTGCCTCTAAGGTTTAGACTTTCATGGTAACAGTGGCGCACCGTCTTCTGGTCTGCCTTTATCGTAGCTATCCCTTCTGCAGTTGGGAATTTCATGCATAGATGTGGAGTCGAGACTATTACACCGAGCTGATTCAATGTTGTTCGACCTATTAAGGCGTTGTAGGCTGAACTTATGTCAACCACGATGTAATCTATCTTGAGTGTTCTTGACTGGTTTCCTTTTTCGAAGGTTGTGTGTAGTGAGATGTATCCAAGCGGTTGAATCGGGGTTTCTCCTAGTCCAAACAGGCTGTTCGGATATGCTCTAAGTTCTTTTTCTTCCAAGTCAAGTTTGTCGAAGGCAGTTTTGAACAAGATGTCGGCAGAGCTCTCTTGGTCTATCAGTGTACGGTGGAAATTTGCGTTTGCCAGTATAATAGTGATGACCATGGGATCGTCGTGTCCTGAGATGATACCGGATGCGTCTTCTTTGGTGAAAGTAATTGCGGGGATGTCGAGTGCTTCCTCCTTCCCTTCAACATGATATACTTCTTTAAGATGTCTTTTGCGAGATGATCTGGAGACTCATCCTCCCGCAAATAGGCCATGTATCATGTGGATGTGTCTTTCTAGTGTGCGAGGTGACCGCTGGTTCTTCCGACATCTTCTTCCCTTCTTC
Organism: Arachis hypogaea; assembly: GCF_003086295.3. Lineage (NCBI taxonomy): Eukaryota > Viridiplantae > Streptophyta > Magnoliopsida > Fabales > Fabaceae > Arachis > Arachis hypogaea. The sequence goes on from NC_092044.1 coordinate 42,528,928, forward strand.
TCTTTCTTTGCTCATCGTCCCGGGTGGCCAGATATCAATCTAGCTTCCCCTTACTTACTAGCTTTTTTATGACATTTTTTAAATCAAAACATTCGTTGGTAGAATGTCCGCAGATTCGATGATATTCACGATATTCGGCCTGATTTCCTCCTCCTTTTCTACCCTTGAGTGGTCAAGCTGGGGGTATTTTTCAGTGTGGCAAACCTCTCTGTAGACATCCACAAGGGACACCCGAAGAGGGGTGTAATTGTGGTATTTTTTATTTTTTTCCCATATCGATCTTCTTTCTTTTTGGACTCTTTGTCCTTATCTCGGGAGGTAAATCCGGACTTTGAGGTCTCTCCTAGTCGAGACTTTTCCTCTATGTTGATGTACTTCTCTACTCGTTCTTGCACTTCGTTCAGAGATGTGGGGTGTTTTTTCGATATAGATTGGCTAAAAGGTCCCTCTCGCAAGCCATTGATGAGGCCCATAATGGCAGCCTCTGTTGGTAGGCTCTGTATGTCCAGGCACGTTTTGTTGAATCTTTCCATGTAGTTGCGAAGACTTTTCCATTCTCCTTGCCTGATTCCTAATAGACTTGGGGCGTGCTTAGCTTTGTCTTTTTGGATGGAAAATCTGGCCAAAAACTTCTTGGCCAAGTCGTCGAAACTCGAGATGGACCTAGGAGGCAAATTGTCGAACCATCTAATTGCCGTCTTTGTTAAAGTAGTCAGAAAGGCTTTGCAACGAACTGCATCTGAGGCGTTGGTGAGGTACATTCTATTTTTGAAATTGCTGAGATAGTGGCCGGGATCTGTAGTGCCATCGTACAAAGTCATATCTGGGAGTTTAAAGTCTTTTGGGATTTTGCTCTTCATCATCTCCTTGGTGAATGGATCTTGTTCCTTGCGGGAGCTGTCCTCATGAGGGGATCGATTGGCTTTGGTCTTGAGATCGGCTTCAAGTTTTAGGAGTTTGTCCTCCAATTCCCGGCGTCGCCTTATTTCCTTCTGTAGATCTTTTCAGCCTCTCATTGACGTAAGGCTTCTTTTTCAAGTTGTTTTAAACGGTCTTAAAGTGCCTCCATGGCTCCCGCGTTTGAATTTTTTATGTTGTTAAGTTGAGGAGTATCCTTTGGTGTAGTGTCCGCATTTTTGTGCGGCATTCTATGCTCTAGATCTGAATTGTGGTCGTTATCATGGTCGTTCACCATGACGATGGGATGACTTCCAGGTTCCCCGGTAACGGCGCCAATGTTCCGAGGGTTACCTGAAACTGTAGGTTAATCTCGGACAAGATCTTTTGTACTGATCGGAGCTGTGATGTCCGACTTGTTGGACTTGGTGGCAGTGCTGATCCTTCGTCACCGGAGGGTGCGGGGTACCTGCAAGGGACTCTGATGCTTAAGTTAGCAAGGATATTAAGCAGGTTTTTAGTAGAATCAAAGTATGAGTTATACCTTGGTGCTCCAGTGTATTTATAATGGTGTAGAGTGACCTTTGCAGATAAGATAAGTTAGTTATCTTATCTTATCTTTATTTTATCTTTCATGGGAACCGCCCTTATCTCTATAGGCTCGAGCTGCCTTTGGATTTGGGTCGTGTTGCTCTATTTGGGCCCTTTGTTGGGCTTTCCTTGCAATTTGGCCGAGCTCTTTGAGAAGAGGTTGGGTAGCTTGACCTGAGGAGGTCGGGCGTCTCGTTGCTAATCATCCCGGGTCGGACAGCTCGACCCAGGGTATGAACACAATGGTTCAGGGGAAATACTTAGATTTCAGTCCGGAAAATGTAAGGTTGGCGTTCAACTTGCCAATGATGCAAGAAAATGCACGGCCCTACACTAGAAGGGTCAAATTTGATCAAAGGTTGGACCAAGTCCTCATGGACATATGTGCGGAAGGAGCTCAATAGAAAAGAGACTCAAGAGGCAAGCCGGTTCGATTGAGAAGACCGAACCTTAAGCCTGTGGCTAGAGGATGGTTGGAGTTCATTCAACGCTCTACCATTCCTACTAGCAACCGATCCGAAGTAACTATGGATCAGGCCATCATGATCCATAGTATCATGATTGGGGAGGAAGTGGAAGTTCATGAGATCATACCTCTAAAACTCTACAAGGTGGTTGACAAGTCCTCCACTTTGGCAAGGTTAGTCTTTCCTCATCTCAATTGTCACCTATGCAATTCGGTTGGGATTGTCATAGAAGGAGACATCCTCATTGAAGAGGACAAGCCCATCACTAAGAAAAGGATGGAGCAAACAAGAGAGCCCACTCATGGACCTCAACAAGAGCATGAGGAAATTCCTCATGAATTCCCTGAGATGCCTCAAGGGATGCACTTTCCTCCACACAACTATTGAGAGCAACTCAACACCTCTTTGGAAGGCTTGAGCTACAACATGGACCAACTAAGCATGGAGCACAAAGAGCACTCCATCATTCTCCATGAAAATAGAGAAGATCAAAGAGCCATGAGGGAGGAGCAACAAAGGCAAAGAAGAGACATAAAGGAGCTCAAGAGCACCATTGGTTCTTCAAGAGGAAGAAGATGCAACCCTCACTAAGGTGGACCCATTCCTTAATCTCCTTGTCTATTTGTCTTTCTGTTTTCGGCTTTGAGCTTTATGTTTTACTATGTTTTGTGTCTTTACTACATGATCATTAGTGTCTAGTGTCTATGCCTTAAAGTTATGAATAATTCCATCAATCCTTCACCTCTCTTAAATGAAAAATGTGCCTAATTACAAAAGAACAACAGTACTTGGATTTCAAATTTTATCTTGAAATTAGTTTAATTATTTTGATGTGGTGGCAATACTTTTTGTTTTCTAAATGAATGCTTGAACAGTGCATATTTTTTATAGTGAAGTTTATGAATGTTAAAATTGTTGGCTCTTGAAAGAATGATGAACAAAGAGAAATGTTATTGATAATCAGAAAAATCATGAAATTGATTCTTGATGCAAGAAAAAGTAGTGAAAAAGAAAAAAATAGCGAAAAAATGGCGAAAAAAAAGAAAAGAGAGAAAGAAAGAAAAAGAAAAAGCAAGCAGAAAAATCCAATAGCCCTTTAAACCAAAAGGCAAGGGTAAAGAGGATCCAAGGCTTTGAGCATTAATGGATAGGAGGGCCTAAAGGAATAAAATCCTGGCCTAAGTGGCTAAATCAAGCTGTCCCTAACCATGTTCTTGCGGCATGAAGGTCCAAGTGAAAAGCTTGAGACTAAGTGGTTAAAGTTGTGATCCAAAGCAAAAAGAGTGTGCTTAAGAACTCTGGACACATCTAATTGGGGACTTTAGCAAAGCTAAGTCACAATCTGAAAAGGTTCACCCAGTTATGTGTCTATGGCATTTATGTATCCGATGGTAATATTGGAAAACAATGTGGCTAGGGCCACGGCCAAGACTCATAAAGTAGCTGTGTTCAAGAATCAACATACTAACCTAGGAGAATCAATAACACTATCTAAATTTTGAATTCCTATAGATACCAATCATTCTGAATTTCAAAGGATAAAGTGAGATGCCAAAACTGTTCAGAAGCAAAAAGCTACTAGCCCCGCTCATCTAATTGGGACTAAATTTCACTGATATTGTGAGATTCATTGTATATTCTCTTCTTTTTATTCTAATTTGTTTTCAGTTGCTTGGGGACAAGCAACAATTTAAGTTTGGTGTTGTGATGAGCGGATAATTTATACACTTTTTGGCATTGTTTTTAGGTAGTTTTTAGTAGGATCTAGCTACTTTTTAGTATATTTTTTTTAGTTTTTAAGCAAAATTCACATTTCTGGACATTACTATGAGTTTGTGTGTTTTTTTGTAATTTCAGGTCATTTCTGGCTGAAATTCAGGGACCTGAGCAAAAATCTTATTCAGAGGCTGAAAAAGGACTGCAGATGCTGTTGGATTCTGACCTCCCTACACTCGAAAATGGATTTTCTGGAGCTACAGAAGCCCAATTAGCGTGCTCTCAATTGTGTTGGAAAGTAGACTTCCTGCGATTTCCAGCAATATATAATAGTCCATACTTTGCCCGAGTTTTGATGATGCAAACTGGTGTTCAAACGCCAACTTCCTGCCCTATTCTGGCGTTAAACGCCAGAAATAGGATAAAAGCTGGAGTTAAATGCCCAAACTGGCATAAAAGCTGGCATTTAACTCCAAGAAAAGTCTCTACACATGAAAGCTTCAATGCTCAGCCCAAGCACACACCAATTGGGCCTGGAAGTGAATTTCTGCATTATTTACTTATTTCTGTAACCCTAGTAACTAGTTTAGTATAAATAGGACTTTTTACTATTGTACTGACATCTTTTGGAGATCTTTGGACGTTTAGTCCTTAGACCTAGGTCTTGGTTATTCTGGTTCCCTCTCTGGGACCGAAACTAATGAACACCATTATCACTTATGTATTTCCAACGGTGGAGTTTCTACACCTCATAGATTAAGGTGTGGAGCTCTGCTGTTCCTCGAGTATTAATGCAAAGTACTATTGTTCTTCTATTCAATTCAAGCTTATTCTTATTCCAAGATATTCATTCACACACAAGAACATGATGAATGTGATGATTAAGTGACACTCATCACCATTCTCACTTATGAACGCGTGCCTGACAAACATTTCCATTCTACATGAAAACAAGCTTGAATGCATATCTCTTGGGTCTCTAATCAACGATTCACATCATTTCCCCTCTGACACTGGGGCATTTAAATCTGAGATTAGAACCTTCGTGGTATAGGCTAGAAACAATTGGCAGCATTCCTGAGATCCGAAAAGTCTAAACCTTGTCTGTGGTATTCCGAGTAGGATCTGGGAAGGGATGACTGTGACGAGCTTCAAAGTCATGACTGTGGGGTGCAGTGACAATGCACAAAAGGATCATTGGATCTTATTCTGACATGATCGAGAACCGACAGCTGATTAACCATGCGGTAGCTGTGCCTGGTATTTTTCATCCGAGACGAGAAATCCGACAGTTGATTAGCCGTACAGAAACCGTAGAGGACCATTTTCACTAAGAGGACAGGAGGTAGCCATTGACAATGGTGATCCCCAACATACAGCTTTCCATGGAAAGGAGTATGAATGATTGAATGAAGACAGTAGGAAAGCAGAGATTCATAAGGAATAACGCATCTCTATACGCTTATCTGAAATTCCCACCAATGAATTACATAAGTATCTCTATCTTTATTTTATGTTTATTTATCTTTTAATTATCAAAGCTTCATAACCATTTTAATCCGCCTGACTGAGATTTACAAGATGACCATAGCTTGCTTCAAGCCGACAATCTCTGTGTGATCGACCCTTACTCACGTGAGGTATTACTTGGACGACCCAATGCACTTACTGGGCAGCTGCACAGAGTTGTGAAAAGTGTGAATGACAATTTTGTGTACGACGCACGCACATAGGATGCGCACGCTTTGGTGAATGAACGCAGCGTTCACTTTGAGAACGCTACATTCTCCTGAAGCAAGCTCCCAACCACACCAATTGAGGACCCATTCTGATCCATTTCATCAAAGGCCTGAAAGCCCACTCCAAGTATTGGAAGGACAAAATTAGAAAGTGTATAAATGGGGAAAATTCAATTTCATGGGGGGATCTTCGTTTGGATTTTCATTTTTTTCGCTTTCCTTTAGTTCTTTCTTTGAGTTGGAGATCTGAGTTTATTTTCCCTTTTTTGTTCTTCACCTTCTTGGGAAATTTTCTTTTGGTAGTAGAGCAATGATGAACTAAACCCCAATTTCATTAGGGGAGGAGCTCTATTGTAATTCCAATGAATCAATGAAATTCTTCTTCTTCATAATTCAATTGTGTACCTATTGGGTATCTTTTCTTTTGATTGTGAGTTATTCACTCCGGAAGGGGGTTTAACTCAATTGAGTGCAGGTGTGAGCCTCGGAAGGGGAATCACCTCATTAGAACTGAAGTTCTATCCTTCACTACTCTCTTGATGAGCACTATTTGAGAGGAATTGAGATCTTGAGAGTTAATGTGGCTAATGGATGAGAGAAATGTGCTCTAACTCTTCTCATGACAATTAGATCAAGGAATTGGCAAGATTGATTATGATTAGAGAGATTGGATTGCCAAGGAATTGGGATCCAATCAATTTCAATCCGCCATAAATCTATGCATATGATTGAGGAAGGAATTGAGACCCAATTGATTCATGAAGGATTATAGTATCTCCAATCCCTGATGAATCATTTTCTTTGAATTTCTTTCACTTTGATTTTTGTACACTTGCTACAAATTACATTTACTAGTTTTATTTCGATTCCCAGTACCCAAATCCTTTTATTATTCATGCAATTTAAGTTCCTTTGCCATTTAATATTCCTGCAATTTTAATTCATGCACCTTAAGCTTCAGTTATTTACTTTTCTTGCAATTTAAGATTTAGCTCTTTACTTTCTTGCACTTCAAGTTTCAATCAATTTAACTTCCTGCCATTTACTTTTCTGTCAATTTACTTTTAGCAATTTAAATTCCTTATTATTTACTTTCTGTTAAATCAATTCCACTCAATTCATCAGTATTCCTTTAACTAAAGTCATCACCATACTAAAGTTGCTTGATCCATCAATCCCTGTGGGATCGACCTCACTTTTGTGAGTTATTATTACTATATGCGACCCGGTACACTTTCCGGTTAGTTTGTGCGGAATCGTTTTTCCAACCATCAAGTTTTTGGCGCCGTTGCCGGGGATGATCTAGATTGACAATGATTAAGTAAGGTGATAATCTAGATTAAGCATTTTTCTTTTATTTTTGTTAAGCACACTAACTATATGAGATTTTGTTTCTACTAATCTTAACTGCACTCAAGCAACAGAGTGTGCTATTTGTGTTTTGTGTTGTTTTGGTTGCATGCCAGGAGGAAGAAGAGGTGATTCCACCTCTTTTGATTCTGAACCAAAGAGGACATTCTTGAGATTGAGAAGAGAAGCAAGAGAGAAGGGAGTTATTGAAGAAGAAAAATCAGAGGAAGAAGATCAAGAGATGGAGGGTAACATCCCTAACCCACCTGAGGATGTGGCTAACAATAATGGCCAACCTCAGAGAAGAGTTCTAGCCTCCTACACTATCCCTAACCCAAGAAACTGTGGTAGTAGCATCCTAACCCCTAATGTCTATGCTAATAATTTTGAACTCAAACCCCAACTCATCACTCTAGTTCAAAATAATTGTCGATGTGGAGGAAGTGCTGCTGAGGACCCACACCAACATCTCTCTGTGTTCTTAAGAATTTGTGACACTGTTAAAACCAATGGAGTCTACCCTGACATCTATAAGCTCTTGTTATTCCCATTTTCACTGAGAGACAAAGCCACACACTAGTTAGAGACATTCTCAAAAGAAAGCATCACCAATTGGGATGATCTAGTCAGTAAATTCCTAGCCAAATTCTACCCACCTCAAAGAGTCATCAAATTAAAAATTGATGTGCAAACCTTTAGACAGCAAGAAGGAGAGTCATTATATGAAGCTTGGGAGAAGTATAAAGCCTTGATTAGGATATGTCCAGAAGGAATGTTTAGTGAATGGGTTGAGCTGCAAAATTTCTATGAGGGCTTGTCTTTAAGTTCAAGGAAAGCCTTGGACTATTCTTCAGAGGGATCTTTACAAATGATGAATACTGCTCAAGAGGCACATGATCTTATAGACATGGTGGCCAACAATGAGTACTTCTACTCCTCTAAGAGGCAAGCAGCTCCAAAGAGAGGAGTATTTGAGCTTGAAGGATTTGATACAATCTTAGCTCAAAATAAGATTATGCATCAGCAACTCAAACAACAAATTGAAATGATGTTAAAAAGGATGGATGGGTTACAACTTGTAGCAGTGAGCACCACAAATCAACCACCGGTGGTGTGGGTACAACAAGAACAGAGCTATGAGGAGCAGCAGCCTGAACAAGTGCAATACATGCACAATCAAAGAGCTGGATCAAATGATTTCCATGGAGACACCTACAACTCATCTTGGAGGAACCACCCCAACTTGAGGTGGGGAGAGATCCAAAACCAGCAACCTTGGCAGAGAAATTCAAACCAAAATAACTCCAGAAACACAAACCATCAAACCCATCAAAACACTAATCAAAATCCATACAGAAAACCACAAAATAACCACCCTACATCTAACTTCTATCAACCTAATGACCCCTCAGCTAACTAAAATAACCTTTACTCACCCTCAACATCTCACACTTAACCATAACCACCCCAAGAATCTTAAAGAATCTCCAATTTGGAGATGATGATGGAGAAAATGATCAAGCACCAAGAATTGGCTAATAAGAACCATGAATCTTCACTGAGGAATTCGGAGAGGTAAATTGGACAATTGTCCAAGTAAATAGTGGCTAAAAGACCAACCAATGCACTACCAAGTGACACCATTCCCAACCCCAAAGAAGAGTGTAAAGCAATTCAACTTCGGAGTGGAAAAACACTGGAGAATGACATTGGCAGCAAGAAGCAAGTAGAAGAAGACAAGCATGACCAAGATATGTCCAATAAAAAGGGGGAGGAACCACAAGCATCAAAGAAGGAAAAAATAAGTCATGGAAGAGCAACTACAATTGGAAAAGAAGGTGGTGAAGCCATACACTCCTTCCCTCCCATACCCTTAAAGGTTCAAAAGGGAGCTTAAGGATCAATAGTTTCCCAAGTTCCTAGAGGTTTTTAAGAAGCTGGAAATTAACATCCCACTTGCTGAAGCATTTGAGTAGATGCCTCTAAATGTGAAATTTCTTAAGGAGCTCATTAACAAGAAGAGAAGCTGGAATGAAAAAGAGACTGTGATTTTGACATAAGAATGCAATGCAGTGATTCTGAAGGGCCTTCCACCAAAGCTCAAAGATCTTGGAAGCTTCATCGTATCATGCACCACTGGCAATATGACCTTGGAAAAGGCTCTCTGTGACTTAGGTGCCAGCATCAATTTGATGCCTCTCTCACTAATAAAAAAGCTAGCCATAGAGGAAGTCAAACCCACCAGAATGTCACTTCAAATGGCTGATAGATAACTCAAGATACCTAATGAAGTTGTGGAAAATTTATTGGTGAAAATTGGAGAGTTTATTTTTTCCACTGACTTTGTCATTCTATACATGGAAGAAGAGGGACACAACTCAATTATCTTGGGGAAGCCTTTCTTAGCCATAGCAAGAGCTATTATCAATGTAGAGAAGGGTGAAATGATCCTCAGGGTGCATGATGAACAAATGATCATCAATGTTTTCAAAGCCATGCAATACCCCCCTGAGAAAAAAAATCATATGAGAGTGGAAATGATAGAAGATTTGGTGGAAGAAGTGTTTGAAACCAACGGTTAAGCAGAACAAGGAGAAGAAATAGACGTAGCTCAAGATATCTTAAAGGAATAAGTGCCTGAAATTTCCTCTGAATGTAAGATAGAGGAGAAGCCAAGACAAGAATTGAAGCCTCTTCCTTCGCATCTTAAATATGCATTCCTTGGTAGAGAGAAAAGCTTTCCAGTGATCATCAATTCTGCCTTGAGTGAAGAAGAAGAAGAGAAGCTCCTTGTTGTATTAAAAGCTCACAAAGATGCACTGGGGTGGACCACTGATGACTTGAAAGGCATAAGCCCAGCCATATGCATGCACAAGATACTTTTGGAGGAAAATTCTAGGCCAGTAGTACAACCACAGAGAAGGCTAAACCCCACAATGAAAGAAGTTGTTCAGAAAGAAGTAATAAAGTTATGGAATGCAGGGATCATCTATCCGATTTCTGACAGCTCATGGGTTAGCCCAGTGCAAGTAGTGCCAAAGAAAGGCAGGATGACTGTGATTATTAATGAGAAGAACGAGCTCATTCCCACAAGAACAGTGACAGGGTGGAGGATGTGCATCGATTACAGAAGGTTAAATGATGCAACAAGGAAGGATCACTTCCCTCTCCCCTTTAGAGACCAAATGCTTGAGAGGTTGGCCGGCCATGCCTATTACTGCTTCTTGGATGGATATTCCGGCTACAATCAAATAGTGGTTGACCCCATAGATCAAGAGAAGACCTCATTCACTTACCCCTTTGGAGTCTTTTCATATAGAAGAATGCCATTCGGGTTTTGTAATGCCCCTGCTACCTTTCAAAGATGCATGCTATTAATCTTCTCTGACATGGTAGAAAAATTTATTGAAGTCTTTATGGATGACTTTTCTATTTTTGGTGATTCTTTCAATGCTTGCTTGCATCATCTTACCCTAGTTTTGGAAAGGTACCAATAAACTAATTTAGTTTTAAATTGGGAAAAATGCCATTTTATTGTACCCAAAGGAATTGTTCTTGGTCACAAAATTTCAAGAAAGGGGATAGAGGTTGACAAGGCAAAAGTAGAAATCATAGAGAAACTTCATTTACCAACCAATGTGAGAGCTGTTAGAAGTTTCTTAGGGCATGTTGGATTTTATAGAAGATTCATCAAAGATTTTTCCAAAATAGCTAAACCACTAAGCAACTTGCTGGTGGTTGATAACCCTTTTTATTTTGATGAAAATTGTAAGCATGCCTTTGAAACTTTAAAAACTAAACTCACAACAGCACCAATCATTACACCACCAGATTGGGAATTACCTTTTGAACTCATATGTGATGCAAGTGACCTTGTAATTGGTGCTATATTGGGACAAAGGAAGGGCAACTTGCACCATGTCATCTATTATGCAAGCAAAGTATTGAATGAAGCACATAAAAATTATACCACAACAGAGAAAGAATTATTAGTTGTAGTCTATGCTTTTGATAAGTTCAAACCATACTTGATTGGATAAAAAATTCTGGTTTATACTGATCATGTTGTCCTTAAGTATTTGATGTCAAAACAGGATGCTAAACTCAGGCTCATCAGGTGGATATTACTCCTACAAGAATTTGACATTGAGATAAAAGATAGAAAAGGGAGTGAAAATCAGGTTGCTGATCATTTATCAAGGCTGTCACAAGGGACAAGTTAAGAAGCTTCCTAACCAGTGAATGAAAGCTTTCTAGATGAACATCTCCTCCAAATCCAGCGAGCACCGTGGTTTGATGACATTGCAAACTACAAGGTGGGAAGAAAGATTCCTCAAGAGTTCACCAAGAAACAAGTGAAGAAGCTGTGTAATAAAGCCAAGAAGTTCTTCTGGGACGAATCATTCTTGTTTAAGAGGTGTTCAGATGGGATGATTAGAAGGTGTATCCCTGAAATGAAATGAGACACATATTATGGCACTGTCATGGTTTAGCTTATGGTGGACATTTTGGACTAGAAAGAACAGCAGCTAAAGTGCTTCAAAGTGAATTCTATTGGCCAACTATCTTCAAAGATGCTAGAGAATTTGTGCACCAATGTAATGAATGTTAAAGAGCTACAAGACTAACAAAGAGAAATGAAATGCCTCAAAATTTCATCTTGGAAGTGGAATTGTTTGACCTCTGGGGTATAGATTTCATGGGGTCCTTTCCCCCCATCCTATTCCTTCAAATATATTCTGGTAGCAGTGGAATATGTATCAAAGTGGGTAGAGGCCATTGCAACAACCACCTGTGATGCACCAATTGTTCTTCAGTTCTTTAAAAGACACATCTTCACCAGATATGGAGTGCCTAAAGGCCTTATCTATGATGGTGGAAGCCACTTTTGTAACAAACAAATGGAAAAACCGCTCCACAAATATGGAGTAATTCACAAAGTGGCTACACCATATCACCCTCAAATTAATGGCCAGGCTGAATTGGCTAATAGGGAGCTGAAAAGAATCTTGGAGAAGACAGTTGGAGTCACAAGGAAAGACTGGGTAAGGAAATTAGATGATACCCTGTGGGCGTATAGGACCGCATTCAAAACCCCAATTAGAAAGTCACCCTTTCAACTAATCTATGGAAAATCATGTCACCTTCCTGTAGAGCTAGAACATAAAGCTTACTGGGCCACTAAGCTCCTCAATCTTGACTCTCAAGCAGCAGGAGAGAAAAGGCTATTGCAACTCAATGAGTTGGATGAATTCAGGTTGGAAGCTTATGAGAATGCAAAGATATACAAAGAGAGGGCTAAAAAGTGGCATGACAAGAAAATCTTAAAAAGGAAGTTCAAACCAGGACAACAACTGCTCTTATATAATTCCAAGCTCAAGGTGTTTCCTAGCAAACTCAAGTCCAAATGGACTGGTCCTTACTTGGTGACAAAAGTTCTTCCTTATGGGAGCATTGAGCTTCTGAATGAAGCCACAAAGGACACATTCACAGCAAATGGTCACAGAGCCAAGCCTTACCTGGGAGGATCTTGGAACAAATAAGAAAGCATCTAGGAGCTGGGATAGGTAAAGATGAAGGACGTCAAGCTAATGACGATAAAGAAGCGCTTGTTGGGAGGCAACCCAACCGGAGGTAGTTTTCTTTTTCTAGCTATTTCAATAAAGAGTGAAGTAGATTTCTCTGCATTGTAAGGAACTAAGTTTGGTGTTGCACACCAAAAACAATTTAAAGGTGAATGTGTGATTCTAAGTTTGGTGTCCCACCACCAATTTTATCAAGAAAACATTACATCCCTCTGTGAGATCAATTACCAACTCCAAATAATCAGAGAAACTACCTGACATTTACTTAGGTTCTAATTCATAATCTGTTTTCTTTAAAAGCACAAGGTTTCATGTATAGCAATTTGCTGCATCATAGACAGTGGCTAGGGGCTAAGTTTGGTGTTCACACACCAAAGTAAGTTCAAGAGCCTACAATTATTCATGCATGCTAACCATATTTCAAGTGCTTGGGGAACAAGCAACTTCCAGTGATTATGTAGGAAAGGCATTCATCATCTTGGATAAATCATACATCATCACCAAAAGAAGTACGAAAGTTATAGATGATGACAAAAGGAAAGTTGGAAGACACTCCCAGGAGGTTGTATCGTTACTTAATTCCTTTTGCTTTAAAGTGTTTTGAATTGGAAGTTTCTGTGTACCCTGCTAATTAGTTAAATTAGTGTAGATTTTTTTTATGTCTGCTTAGAATAGCTTCTCTGTAGTGCAATAATTATTTCTTGATATATCACAACACTATACTATTGAAAACTTACTTGCACTCAAATTCTCAAAAATGCATCAAAGAACAATTCTTTGAAAAGAAGGATTGAGGAATCAAAAATTTATTTTGAGGCAAGCAAAAGACTAAGAGAAGTGGTGGTTCTAGTTATATGATTGTGTATTGAGGTTGCATGTTTATGAAAACTTTCATGGGAGCTCATAGGCAGGAAATAGAGTTCAAAGAATTGTTGTGGAGTTTCTCAAACATTTATTGATCCAAGAAGCAGCAACAAAAGCAAATAAAAGAAACAAAAAAAAACAAAAGAACATGGCAAAAGGCTCTGAGCATCAATTACTATGAGGAAAAAAGAAAGAAATAAGAAATCAAAGAGTTACTATCCTAGTTAAATGCTTGTGGTAGAATTGTGTCAAAGAGAGAGGCTTGAACAAGTAAATCATAAGGGGTGCTTCAACACCTAATACCTTAAAACCAACTGGTTTGGGAGTATTGATTAAAAGCTTATTTAAAGAGCCGCTTTGAGACATGACACTTAGAGTTAATGCCAAAACACAGAAACCATAAGCTGCTTCAAGGTGATTACCTAAAGAGAGATCTCCATGATATCATTTGAATAAAAATTCTAAGACCTAAGACTTCCAAGATGTAGGGACTAGTAAGCACTGAAGCCCTTGCATGAGCATATAATTTAGAGTTCACCCCACTGTCACTTAATCACTTCACTCACAGGACATTACAAGTTATTCTTCAATCCATTCCAATTAAAAGAACCTTTGTGCATAATTCTTTTATTGCTTGAGGACAAGCAAGGTTTAAGTTTGGGGTTGTGATGACAAGTCATCTTATGCTAGTTTTACAAGCATTTTTACTCGCTTTAATTAGGTTTATTACACTTTCTTGCACAATAAGTAAGTGATTGGAGTAGAATTTCATGTATATCATGGCTCAATCAAACATGGTTAATTTTATGCAAAATCATGAGATTTATGCACAATTTAGTTGACTATTATGCATGATGCAAAACCTTGTGATTTTGGTGACACTTTGATTGCTTGTTTGGTTGATGACAGCTGAAAAGATGATGAAAAAAAGAAAGCAAAGAAGCAAGGTGCAGACGAATGCTGCGTTCATTTGATGAACGCTATGTTCACACGCGACGTGCACGCGTACAAGACGCCTCCACATAGGTGAGCAATTTTGAAATCTACGCGTACGCACGCATGACGTGCACGTGTGGATTGAGGATCAGCGTTCACCAACAATGAACGCTACGTTCAATTAGGATGAACGCCTGCGATACTTTCAGAATTTGAATTTGAAGATGGGCATTGACGCGCATGCGTGCATAACGCGCACGTGTCGATGTAACAAAAGTGGTGAAGGGTGCAGACGCGTACATGATGCTGGAACGTGGAAGAGACATTTCATCATCCACGCGCACGCGCACAGGACACGCACGTGTGAAGAGCGTTCATGGCGCGAACGTAGCATTTAGTTAATGAACGCTACCAAGGATGCACACGAACGCATGGTACGCGCATGCATGCAGTACGCGGACGCGTCGATGGGAAAAAAGCAAGGGACGCGCACGCACATAGGACGTGCACGCACATAGGACGTGCACGCGTCGGTGAATGAACTCAGCGTTCACTTTGAGAACGCTCCGTTCTCCTGAAGAAAGCTCCCAACCACGCCAACTGAGGACCCATTCTGATCTGTTCAAAGGCCAAAAAGCCCACTCCAAGTACTGGAAGAACAAAATTAGAAAGTGTATAAATAGAGAAAAATTCAATTTCATAGGGGGATCTTCGTTTGGATTTTCATTTTTTTAGCTTTCCTTTATTTTCCCTTTTCCGTTCTTCATCTTCTTAGGAAATTTGTTTTGGTAGTAGAGCAATGATGAACTAAACCCCAATTTCATTAGGGGGAGGAGCTCTATTGTAATTCCAATGAATCAATGAAATTCTTCTTCTTCTCAATTCAATTGTGTAGCTATTGGGTATCTTCTCTTTTGATTGTGAGTTATTCACTCCGGAAGGGGGTTTAAGATAATTGAGTGCAAGTGTGAGCCTCGGAAGGGGAATCACCTCATTAGAATTGAAGCTCTATCATTCACTACTCTCTTGATCAACACTATTCGGAAGGAATTGAGATATTGAGAGTTAGTGTGGCTAATGGATGAGAGAAATGTGCTCGAACTCTTCTCATGACAATTAGATCAAGGAATTGGAAAGATTGATTGGGATTAGAGAGATTGGATTGCCAAGGAATTGGGATCCAATCAATTTCAATCCGCCATAGATCTATGCATACGATTGAGGAAGGAGTTGAGACCCAATTGATTTATGAAGGATTATAGTATCTCCAATCCCTGATGAATCATTTTCTCTGAATTTCTTTCACTTTGATTTTTTTGAACTTGCTGCAAATTACATTTACTAGTTCTGTTTCGATTCCCAGTACCCAAATCCTTTTATTATTCATGCAATTTAAGTTCCCTTGCCATTTAATATTCCTGCAATTTTAATTCCTGCACCTTAAGCTTCGGTTATTTACTTTTCTTGCAATTTAAGATTCAGCTCTTCTACTTTCTTGCACTTCAAGTTTCAGTCAATTTAACTTCCTGCTATTTACTTTTCTGTCAATTTACTTTCAATAATTTAAATTCCTTGTTATTTACTTTCTGTTAAATCAATTCCACTCAATTCATCAATATTCGCTTAACTAAATTCATCACCATACTAAAGTTGCTTGATCCATCAATCCCTGTGGGATCGACCTCACTCTAGTGAGTTATTATTACTTGATGCAACCCGATATACTTGCCGGTTAGTTTGTACAGAATCATTTTTCCAACCCATCAATCCTGAATAGTTTTGGCATCTTACTATCCTTTGAATCAGAGGAGTGTCACTGTCATTTGAAATGAGAATCCGGATAATATTATGAGTTCTCTAATCTTTATACTTCAGTTTAATGCTTGAACACAACAAATTTTCTTTAATTCTCTTTTCTTTGGTGCTTTGCATCCTGAGCCTAGCCGTGACTTTAAATGTTTTGTCTCAAAGATTAATTGACACAAAAATACCACAAGGACTTAACTGGGAAACTCTCTTGCAGTTCTGATTTTTCTTTCAGTTGCTCCCAAACAATGGTGCTCAAAGTCTTTGGCATACTCTGTGAATTGCATTTGATTTTGACCCTTAGTGTTCTATCTCAAGGATTACTTGACACAAAAACACCACAAGCATATGACTAGGGAAACAACTCTTTGAGCTTTTAATCATGTCTGACCTCCCTAGTCATTGATGCTCAGAGCCTTAGACCTTGTATTTTATTTTTTCTTTTGCTGTTTCTTTTGCTTCAATGATTAAACTTTCACTAACTTCAGAGAATTCATAATAGTTCTCTAGATTCATATTCCTTATACATCAACATCCCTTGATTCAAATTCAAATATGCACGGTTCATGTCATGCATTCAGAATCACAAGAATACCACCACATTTAAGTAAATTAAGACTACTCTTTGTTGTAAACTCTATTTCTCATGCAATATATCCTTCTCTTTTTTTTCTTTTGAATTCAAGCTCTGTAAGCAATACATGAGATATTTTTCAGAATTAAAAGCAAATAACAGAAAAAAAAAAAGAAAATCAAACTAAAACCTAGGATTTGAAATAACAACAAATCATGCAATAACTAAGACAAAACAGCAGAAATAGGAACCTAACATAGTAATGGCAAAATAATATAGGAAGTGAAAGGAACTAAGCCATCTCAATCTCCCTGGTGGGGATCTCTCTCATCTGGTTGTGATTCGTATGGTCCTCTCAGGCGGCTATAATTCTATCTTAGCTGATAAATCTCCTGGCGCTGAAAGTCCTGAGCAGCTCTCATCTCATCATGAGTGGTGGTGAGATGCTCCCAACGGCTTTTCTGTGTCGCCCTCATCTCCTCAATAGATGCAGTGTACTGTTGCCAGTGGCTATCCTTCGTGTTCCTCAATGGAGGATGTGAACTGTGGCCAGTATTCTTGGGGTGGAAAGTAGTATCTCTGAGGCAATGGGGGCTGATCCTGTTTATCTTCTTATTCAGCTTGTTCTATTCTAGGGAGTGTCTGGTATTCCCTGACCAGTTCCATAGTCTTCTTCGTGATAGGTCTTTCAACTGAAATAAGGAAGTCATTCTCTATCTTTACCCTAGCGGCCTCACAGAGACGGTAGATGAGATGTGGGAAACCCAACCTGGCATTCTTAATGGGGTTGGAGGCGATGTGATAGAATTGCTGAGCAATAACGTCCTCCACTTCCACTATCTCTCCCCTTATGATGTAGTGAATCATAATGGCCCGGTCCACAGTGCACCCGGATCGGTTGCTAGTGGGCATGATAGATCTCTGGATAAAATCCAGCCACCCCCTAGCCAAAGGAGTCAAGTCACTGCTCTTGAGATGGCAAGGCTTCTCGTCTGTGCCCAATATCCACTGGGCCTCTGGAATGCATAAATCAGTGAGCACTTGCTCCAGTTGCTGATCTCTGTTTACCCTCTCACTGTAGCATCGAAGTGTGGGCACATTTTGTGGTAATCGGAGGGCCTGTCGGAAAGTCTCTGGACTAAAATCAACGATTCTTCCTTCTATAAAACTTCTGTAGTTCTTTTCATTAACTCCAGAAACATCTTTGTATGTGATCCACAGATTCCCATAAAATTCTTGAATCATCAATTGTCCGACCTCCGTATGCGGATTACATAGGAACTGACATCCTCGTCTCTGAATCTGGTACTAAATTTCCAGATACTTGGTGAATTGAATTCACTACCCTTCCTAATAATATTGATGAATTCGCTCTTGGCAAGCACACCAAAAGTATTGTCAAGTATTAACCCACAATAGAGTGGGATCGTATCCACAGAGATTGGTAGATTTGAGCAATTTTAATTAATTGGTGAATTAGTCAAGCTCAACAGAATAAGTTGTAAGTGCAAAATTATAAATGGCAGAAACATAAATGGCAAAAGAATAAAGGAAAGCAATAAAGTGCAGGAATAGAAATAGCAGGAATGTAAAGGGAAATGGGATTTTGCAGAATGTAAGTAAAAGCTATAAAAGAATGGGAGAGATAAGAATGGGGGAATTCATTGAGATCAGGAGATATTGTCTCTTTGGATTAAATCCAGCTCATATCCTCTTCAATCATGCAACTCATTGACCTCTTGACAATCATGATTGATTGAGCCCCAATTCCTTGGTGACTCAATCTCTCAGATCTTGATCAATAGCCAATTCCTTGGTCTAATTGCTCATGAAGAGAGATGTGCTTGGTCTCTGATTATACCACACATCATCATAGATCCAAGTAGAGGGAGGATTGTATGTCACCATATCCAAACACGAAAACCTAGATTCTACTCAAGTGTGAGAAGGGATTTCTAGCATGGTTTCATGTTTCCTTTTCCAAGGTTCCCATGAAACCCATTTTGCATTAAATCTCTTTTCCAAGTTAATTGAACATTAAGCATGAAAATCGAAATTCCTTCTAGAAAATCAAAGAGAAGATGAAGAGGAGAAAAAATTCACTATCATTAATCTATCGAGTACAATAGAGCTCCCTCTCTCAATGAGAGGGAATTTAGCTACTCATAGCTCAGAAAAAAAGTACAAAGATGGAAGAGATGAAGTGTGAAAAGTGAAAAGTGAAATCAAAACAAAACTCTGTGACTTGCTAACCCTCTTTTTCCAATACTTCCAAGGGTATTTATACTACTCCTAGATCTAGAAATAAAGAAATTACAAAAATGAAAAGAAAATTACAATTTGGAGGAAAAAGAAACTCAACAAATGTGATCTTCCAGCTGGCGTGTGACTGGCGCTTCTCTGGCGTGTCACGCTCCCTCTGTTTTTGACTTGGCGTGCCACGCCTGACCATTCAAGTGGCACGCCGTCCTCTGTTTCACCCCTGGCATGCCACACCTTCAAGCCAAAGTGGCATGCCCAGGACATTTTAATTGGCCCAAGTAACCTGGCGTGCCACGCCTTCAACACCAAGTGGCACACCCAAGGTCATCTTCCTTATCTCTATGGTTCTGGAAATTTGTACCAGCGTGGCACGCCCAGGGTCTGGCATGCCACACCCCTCTTAAAGCTTCACCCTCTTGCTGGCGTGCCATGCCTCGTCATCCAAGTGGCACGCCTGAGTTCACTGGCTTCTCTTCCTCCTCTCTGGAAAATACTACCAGCGTGCCACGCCATGAGACTGGCGTGTCACGCCCTTTATTTGCTTCATCTTCTTGCTAGCGTGCCACGCCTCATCTCCCAAGTGGCATGCCTGAGTTCATTGGCCCTTTAATTCCTCCTCTGGAAAACACTACCAGTTTGCCACGCCATGAGACTGGCGTGTCACGACCTTCATTTGCCTTGGTCCCAGAGGTTGGCGTGTCACGCCTGGATGTTCAAGTGGCACGCCAAAGTGGGATGATTGAGCTAGCGTGCCATGCCTTCGATACCAAGTGGCACACCCAGCTTTATTTGGCCTCCATAGGTGCTGGCGTGCCATGCCTCATCACTCAAGTGGCCCGCCTTAGTAGGACTTCTTGAGCTGGCGTGCCACGCCTTCGATACCAAGTGGCACGCCCAGCTTTTGCATTGTCTTCTTGTTCACTGGCGTGCCATGCCTTATTGCTCAAGTGGCACGCCCATTCAATTGTAGGTCATTTAGGCTTGGCGTGCCACGCCTTGATCCTCAAGTGGCACGCCCAAGTGAACTCTGGAGCTGGCGTGCCATGCCTTCGATATAATATGGCACGCCATAGTGATGGTTCTTTTAGTAATGAATTG
Source organism: Arachis hypogaea (assembly GCF_003086295.3). Lineage (NCBI taxonomy): Eukaryota > Viridiplantae > Streptophyta > Magnoliopsida > Fabales > Fabaceae > Arachis > Arachis hypogaea. The sequence continues at coordinate 42,548,813 of NC_092044.1, forward strand.
GTGTGCTACGCCCCTTTGATGGTCTTCATTTTTGCTCTCTGGAATGTTGTACCAACGTGCCATGCCCAGAATCTGGTGTGCCACGCCAACACATTTTTGTGGCATTTGTTCCAAGTGGCACGCTGACACGACTCCCAAGGGTGTATTGGTAAATAGTCTCTTTAGTAAAACCACGTTGTAAGTATAGCTCTACCAACAATATTCCTCGAGAGGTCAAATTTAGAAGAGGGATTTGGTTGTCACAAGTTCAACCCAAATAGAAATACCCGAAGTATTCAAACCTCGGGTCATCTCACAAGGAATGGGCAAACATGTGCTTCGACATTGGTTAGAAATCTGGGGTTGTGAGTTATGAGCATGAAAATAAATGGAAATCTTAACAAGCAAATAATCTTAAATTGCGATAAACTAATTCAACTATCTAAGAAAACTTGAGCAACTTCAATGAACAAGCAATATTCTACTAAATTCTACTTTAAACCAAGCAAGTAACTATAACTAAGGCAATTGAATTGGAAAATTGGTTTTCAAATATGAATAATAAAAGCAACTCTTGGCTAGGCATGGGAATTGGGATCACAATCCTTGTCCAACAACTATATCTTGACAATTATGAGGAACCAAGCTCATTAAGTCTACCCTCAAAGTCTTAAGTACGTGATATCTACCCCTAGACTTGAAGTACGTTAAATGGCTTTGGTCACATCAACCCATAAGCCCCAACCTACCTACTAATTAGATTAGTAGTGGGTTGGCGTCAATGAGTATCAAATTGACCACCAAGGGCTCCCAAATCATCAAATCCATGAGACCCAATGACTCAAGTTCACCCAATTCCCTTGACTTAGGCCAAGAGTGGAAAAGACTACTCCATACTCAAAGTAAACAATTCATCGAACACTTGGTAAGCATTAACAAAAGACATGTTCAAATTGGCATTTAAATTGAAATCTACAAGTACCCACTAACAATTATCAACATACAATCAAGCAATTAACAAGGCTAAACATGGAATTCATCAATGTAACATCAACAAGTCAAGATTCACAACATTCATGAAATGGGTATGAAATGACAAGTGACAAGAGTCATAAAACTATCATTAGATGCAAGGAAGATTATAACAAGAAATTCAAATTGAACAATAAAACTGGTAATTAACAAAATCCAATTCACAAATCAACAAGGGAAGATCAAATGGAAACTAGATCTAGAGAGGAACAAGGGTTTCTCTCCCTATAATAACCAAAGAACCAAAAACTAGCTAAAATTTGTGTCCTAGTGTCAAATGGGTGATCTCCCCTTTTCCCCCTAGCATCCTTGGGTCTTTTCCATGCAGAGACAACTTGAAATTGGGCCTGATTCCCTCAGAAATCACCAGGCACGATTTCCTTTAATGAGGTCACGTGCAGCCTCCCACGCGTGCGCGCCAAGCGTGCGTGCGCGCCGATTGCATTTGTGATCCACGTGTGCGCGCCAGTTGCGCGTGCGCGTCGACAGGATTCTTTTAATCTGCGTGGATGCGTCCATCCTTGTGCACCATTTCCAGCCAATCCCATCCACGCGTACGCGTGGAATGCGCGGATGCACTGATGCTGCTGCTCCTAAGACTCCAATTCTTTATGTTCTTCCCCTTTTTTACATGCTTTCTCCCTCTCTTCTAAGTCATTCCTACCCTATAATTCCTGAAATTACTGAACAAATACATCACGGCATCGAATGACAATAGAAGAGGATTAAAATATGGCAATTTTAAGGCAAAATAAGCATGTTTTTCATCATGGAGCAATATTGGGAAGTGAACACAAAACCATGCATTTCTTGCGAATAAGTGTGAGAAATATTGATAAAATCTCCCAAAATAAGCGCAAGATAAACCACGAAATCGGGGTTTATCAAATCTCCCCACACTTAAACCAAGTATGTCCTCATGCTTAAAATCAAAAGACCAAAGACTATGATGGGAAAGAGTTTATGAAATGCTAAATACCTAAATGGATGCATGCGATTAATGTAAAATCATCTACCTACTTGGTCAAGAGTAAATCTATCCTCCAAGAATATTTGTGAGCACACAGGGTAAAAACAGTATGTGATTTATGAATCCTACCAAATCGAACATTCCATGGAATGCATAGAACTTGCTAAACGAACGCTTGTGAAAGCCGGGAACAAGCATTGTGCATCAAACCCTCACTGGAAGTGTATCCGCTCTATTCGCTCACGTGTCTAGGGTCCATCACTCAATCTCCTCCTAATCATGCTTTCCAAGATTTGTCTTTCATCTAACAATCAACAAGTACTTAATGCATGCTTACAAGTATCATGAGGTCTTATTCACGGGTTGTAATGGGGCTAGGGTGAAGGTAAGGATGTATATGGCTAAGTGGGCTTAAAATTTGAGTCCTTGATCAACCTTGGATCCCACTAAACACCTAGAACAACCTATACAACTATAATGCATTACCTAGCTACCCTTGAGTTTCACTTTTTGCATACTCATGCATTCCTTTCAATCCACATCATATATGCATTATTTTTATTACTTTATCTTAGGGCATTTTTGTCCCCTTTCCTTGCCTCTTTTTTTTATTATTATCATCCCCTTTTCTTTGGGATTTTTCTTGTGGGAAAAGGTTTCAATGCATATAGTTTCATCTTACAACACATGAGTATGTTCCCAATTCCTAAAATTTTCAATTACAACTACAACAAACCTCTTTTCATCTACCCTAATTCCTAAGTATACCCGCCCAATTGAATGATATGCATCCTAACTCACCTAAGCTAATCAAGGATCTAAATTCTTGGGACATTCATTGTTTTTCGCTTAGGGTTGTTGACATGCTCTTTTTAAGAACAAAAGGGGTTTATCATAGGCTCAAAATTGGTTAGCAACGGTAGATGAAAGGGTTAAGGCTATTTGGAAAGAGTGACTATCGAAACGATGACCTCAATCATGTAAATGCATTCATTCATCAAGTAATGGACATATAGAATCAGACAAAGCAAGGATCACAATCATAGAGAGAGATATGCACACAAGAATGGAGATAATGGTTAAAAGATGTAACCATGTAATTGGCTCAAAACTTTCATGCTTGTGTTCTTAGCTCAATCACTATGTTCCAAAATATATTCTTAAAGCAAGTTTGCAAAAAAAATAATTTCAGGAGTTTTGGTAGGTCACCCAAAACACAGTTTCTTGGAAAGGAAGCTATTGCTTTGACCAAGCAATTCTATAAAAACTAACTATCATGCAAGGGTATTTACAAGAAAAACTAACTACACATGCACTATACTAACATCTATGCAAAAGAAAAATCCATGGTTATTGAAGAGAAGAGGGTGTTACCCATGGAGATCGGTCGAACGACCTCCCCACACTTTAGAAATTAGCACGGTCCTCCGTGATATGAATGATACTCAAGGGACGATCAGGACCGGAACCTTCACTATCCCCTCCATCGGAACTCTCATCGCTTGGGTTTGAGGTGGATGTGAATATCTCAGGTTCCTCCATGCTCGGGGAAACATGACTTAGAAGCTTCTTGAGGTAGGTGTATCGGCGGTGGTTGTGCCGCTCATACCTATCCAGCTTCCGGTGAAGATCTTCTATCCTTTGATCTATGGATCACAGTGGTGGTGATGATGAGCTCGAGGGAAAAAGAAGTGGCGGGGCCATGTCGAGGCTTGGTTTGTTCATGGGAAGGTGTAGATACTTTCCGCTTGGGACCACATCGCCTTTAGCCGGAACTATGATCTTTTTGTTCTTGGCTTCCCAAGAAACACCCGCAGCAGAGACTAAGTCAGATACCAAAGTGGGAAATGGCAAATTACCCCGGTCATGAACTTGACTCATCGCTTGCTTGATAAGGGACGGAATGTTCACCGGCTTCTCCGTGAGAACGCACCAAACAAGTAAGGCGAGGTCTACCATGATGGACGACCGGTGGGTGCTAGGTAGTACATAATGAGATAGGATTTGGGCCCAAGCTCGAGCTTCCACAGTGAGGAAGCAAGCGTCAATGCTCTTAGGCCTCACCCGCTGCCTACCTTGGGTCCAAAATGTCTCTGGCTCAGCAATGACTTGGAGGATCGAGTCCCAATTGAATTCGAACTCCTCTCGCTGACGCAAGACTTTTTGGTAGCCATCCATGTCACTTGGCACTGGTTGTACATTGAGCACCTGCTGAATAGCCTTTTCTAAAACTGAAACTTGCTTCCGGCGCACATATACCGATCGAAGAGAGGAAAGATGGTAGTTAGTGTAAAATTCTTCCACCCAGGAGAGGTTGATTTCCCTCGGCTTCCTTAAAAGAAACTCCCATCCTCGTTGTTCGATACAAGGTAGAATATAAGGAGCAACCTTGTCCGGCGGAGCGAGTAGGTGCTTTGGATGATAGTTCCTTGCCGCTATGGAGGGGAACATAAAATCACAAAAGCGGTTGGGGAACCTTGCAGAATCTTTCGCCGGTTTGCCCTTTTTCATTCTCATCGATAGGAGCGGCCTTCCCTTTCTTGGATAGGGGCTTGGTTCCTAAGGAAGAGTGCACCTTAGAAGTTGACCTTTGGGGTGCCTTTTTGCGGCCGGTTTCCTCGAAGCTACCTCTTTGCCTTTTTTGGTGGCCATCCTAAAAAGAAAGGGGAGGAAGGAAAACATTAAACCCAAGAAATAAATTGATGAAAACATGCAAGTGACTTGTAATGCCCACGGTGGATATGAAAGCAAGGGTTATATCACTTGGCATATGATGCAAGAGAAAGTAAAGCATGCAAAAGCATGAGAAGAGTAGTCTCAAGCATCCTAAATAAAAAGCAAGTCATGTTCAATTAATATGGAATTGCCAAGTATGAAATTTAAGCACACAAATTAGACTCAATGCATGTAAGAGAAAACGAGTGAATGACGGGAGAGCACCAATTTGAAAGTGTATGGCTAAAATGAACCAAAATGATATAGGTGCATTTCCTCGAACACTTGCCGTGCAATAACAAGCAATGAGCAATTATGAGATACTAAACCAATTCAAAGCCCAAAATGAAACATCAATCATCACATAAACATCACACAATGAGAGGGATAAGAAAAAGAATGACAAAAGATCTAGTAATGCAATGTAAGATCAATCTTCAACATCCATGGAGAAATAAGGAAAAAGGAAAAGTAGGCAAACAAAATCAAGGAAAAAGGAAAGTAAGTAAAGCAATACAAAGCAACTAACTAAAGAAAATAATGCAAGAAGAAATAAAGAGGAAGAGTGGGAGAGTTGAAACCTTGAAAAGTATGAAAGAGCAAGGTTGAATCTCCCATGGTGAAGATGAGAGAGGAAATGGGAAAGGTGTAGTGCCACCGGAAAGGTTGGTTGTCGCCGGTGAGTGGCCAGAGACAATAGTGGTGGGTTGGGAAAGAAGGAGAAGAGAAGAGAAACGATGGAGAGAGTAGGAGGAGAAACTAAGAAAGAAAAAGAAGTTGAGTGAGGGAGGGAATGAAACGGTGCGGAGTATAAAACTAACTCGCGCAACCGGCGCGCGCGCACAAGGTGCGCTGACGCGTCAGTAAGGTTGTAGCTATGGGCGCGTGCGCGTCAGTGGCGTGCGCGCGTGGTGGGCGAAATTGTGATCATCAATGGCGCCATCAACATGGTACGCACAATTGTAATCTCAACTCTTTATCACAACTTCGCACAACTAACCAGCAAGTGTACTGGGTTGTCCAAGTAATAAACCTTACGCGAGTAAGGGTCGATCCCACAGAGATTGTTGGTATAAAGCAAGCTATGATCATCTTGTAAATCTTAGTCAGGCAAACTCAAATGGTTATGAATGATGAATAAAACATAAAGATAAAGATAGAGATACTTATGTAATTCATTGGTGGGAATTTCAGATAAGCGTATGAAGATGCTTTGTCCCCTCCGTCTCTCTGCTTTCCTACTGTCTTCATCCAATCCTTCGTACTCCTTTCCATGGCAAGCTGTATGTTGAGCATCACCGTTGTCAGTGGCTACCTCCCATCCTCTCAGTGAAAATGTTCAACGCACCATGTCACGGCACGGCTAATCATCTGTCGGTTCTCAATCAGGTTGGAATAGAATCCAGTGATTCTTTTGTGTCTGTCACTAACGCCCAGCCTTCAGGAGTTTGAAGCTCGTCACAGTCATTCAATCATTGAATCCTACTCAGAATACCACAGACAAGGTTTAGACTTTTCGGATCCTCTTGAATGCCGCCATCAATTCTAGCTTATACCACGAAGATTCCGATTAAGGGATCCAAGAGATGTCCACTCAATCTAAGGTAGAACGGAGGTGGTTGTCAGGCACACGTTCATAGGTGAGAATGATGATGAGTGTCACAGATCATCACATTCATCAAGTTGAAGAACAAGTGATATCTTAGAACAAGAACAAGCTGAATTGAATAGAAGAACAATAGTAATTGCATTAATACTCGAGGTACAGTAGAGCTCCACACCTTAATCTATGATGTGTAGAAACTCCACCGTTGAAAATACATAAGAACAAGGTCTAGGCATGGCCGTGAGGCCAGCCTCCCAATGATCTAAGATAGCATAAGAACAAGGATAGCTACCCAGATTAAAAATACAATAGCAAAAGGTCCTATTTATAAAGAACTAGTAGCCTAGGGTTTACAAAGATGAGTAAATGACATAAAAATCCACTTCCGGGCCCACTTGTGCCAGTTTGGGTGTTTAACTCCCATTCTTGTGCCAGTTCCGGCGTTTAACGCCGGGCATTCTTGAGCTGATTTGGAATGCCGGTTTAGGCCATCAAATCTTGGGCAAAATATGGACGATTATATATTGCTGGAAAGCCCAGGAAGTCTACTTTCCAACGCCGTTGAGAGCGCGCCAATTGGGCTTCTGTAGCTCCAGAAAATCCACTTCGAGTGTAGGGAGGTCAGAATCCAACAGCATCTGCAGTCCTTTTCAGCCTCTGAATCAGATTTTTGCTCAGGTCCCTCAATTTCAGCCAGAAAATACCTGAAATCACAGAAAAACACACAAACTTATAGTAAAGTCCAGAAAAGTGAATTTTAACTAAAAACTAATAAAAATATACTAAAAACTAACTAAAACATACTAAAAACATACTAAAAACAATGCCAAAAAGCGTATAAATTATCCGCTCATCACAACACCAAACTTAAATTGTTGCTTGTCCTCAAGCAACTGAAAATCAAATAAGATAAAAAGAAGAGAATATACAATGAATTCCAAAAACATCTATGAAGATCAGTATTAATTAGATGAGCGGGGCTTTTAGCTTTTTGCCTCTGAACAGTTTTGGCATCTCACTCTATCCTTTGAAATTCAGAATGATTGGCTTCTTTAGGAACTCAGAATCCAGATAGTGCCATTGATTCTCCTAGTTAAGTATGATGATTCTTGAACACAGCTACTTATTGAGTCTTGGCCGTGGCCCAAAGCACTCTGTCTTCCAGTATTACCACCGGATACATACATGCCACAGACACATAATTGGGTGAACCTTTTCAGATTGTGACTCAGCTTTGCTAGAGTCCCCAATTAGAGGTGTCCAGGGTTCTTAAGCACACTCTTTTTGCCTTGGATCACAACTTTATTTTTTTTCTTTTCTCTCTTTTTTTTCGTTTTTTTCTATTTTTGTATTCACTGCTTTTTCTTGCTTCAAGAATCATTTTTATGATTTTTCAGATCCTCAGTAACATGTCTCCTTTTTCATCATTCTTTCAAGAGCCAACATTCATGAACAACAAATTCAAAAGACATATGCACTGTTTAAGCATACATTCAGAAAACAAAAATATTGCCACCACATCAAAATAATTAATCTGTTATAAAATTCAAAATTCATGCAATTCTTCTCTTTTTCAATTAAGAACATTTTTCATTTAAGAGAGGTGATGGATTCATAGGACATTCATAACTTTAAGGCATAGACACTAAGACACTAATGATCACAAGACACAAACATAGATAAACATAAGCATAATTTTCGAAAAACAGGAAACTAAAGAACAAGGGAAATTAAAGAACGGGTCCACCTTAGTGAGGGCGGCTTGTTCTTCCTCTTGAAGATCTTATGGAGTGCTTGAGTTCCTCAATGTCTCTTCCTTGTTTTTGTTGCTCCTCCCTCATGATTCTTTGATCTTCTCTAATTTCATGGAGGAGAACGGAGTGTTCTAGGTGCTCCACCCTTAGTTGTCCCATGTTGGAACTTAATTCTCCTAGGGTGGTGTTCAGTTGCTCCCAATAGTTTTGTGGAGGAAAGTGCATCCCTTGAGGCATCTCAGGGATTTGATGATGAGAGGGGTCTCTTGTTTGCTCCATCCTTTTCTTTAGTGATGGGCTTGTCCTCATCAATGGGGATGTCTCCCTCTATGTCAACTCCAACTGAATAACAGAGGTGACAAATGAGATGAGGAAAGGCTAACCTTGCCAAGGTAGAAGACTTGTCCGCCACCTTATAAAGTTCTTGGATATAACCTCATGAACTTCTATTTCTTCTCCAATCATGATGCTATGAATCATGATAGCCCGGTCTATAGTAACTTCGGACCGGTTGCTAGTGGGAATGATTGAGCGTTGGATAAACTCCAACCATCCCCTAGCCACAGGCTTGAGGTCATGCCTTCTCAATTGAACCGGCTTTCCTCTTGAATCTCTCTTCCATTGGGCGCCCTCTTCACAAATGACTGTGAGGACTTGGTCCAACCTTTGATCAAAGTTGACCCTTCTAGTGTAAGGGTGTTCATCTCCTTGCATCATGGGCAAGTTGAACCATCAAAGTTGACCCTTCTAGTGTAAGGGCGCCCTCTTCACAAATGACTGTAAGCATTTTCCGGACTAAAATCCAAGTATTTCCCCCGAACCATAGTAAGCCAATTCTTTGGGTCCGGGTTCACACTTTGATCATGGTTCTTGGTGATCCATGCATTGGCATAGAACTCTTGAACCATTAAGATTCCGACTTGTTGAATGGGGTTGGTAAGAACTTCCCAACCTCTTCTTCGGATCTCATGTCGGATCTCCGGATATTCACTCTTTTTGAGTTTGAAAGGGACCTCGGGGATCACCTTCTTCAAGGCCACAACTTCATAGAAATGGTCTTGATGCACCCTTGAGATGAATCTCTCCATCTCCCATGACTCGGAGGTGAAAGCTTTTGCCTTCTCTTTCCTCTTTCTAGAGGTTTCTCCGGCCTTGGATGCCATAAATGGTTATGGAAGAACAAAAAGCAGTGCTTTTACCACACCAAACTTAAAAGGTTTGCTCGTCCTCGAGCAAAAGAGAAAGAAGAGAGTAGAAGAAGAAGAAATGAAGGAGAAAAAGATGGCTTTGTGGTTCGGCCAAAGGGGAAGAAGTAGTGTTTAGATTGTGTGAAAATGAAGGATTGAAGATGGGTTTATATAGGAGTGGAGAGAGGGGTAGGGTTCGGCCATGTATGGGTGGGTTTGGGAGGGAAAGTGGTTTGAATTTGAATGGTGAGGTAGGTGGGGTTTTATGAAGGATGGATGTGAGTGGTGAAGAGAAGGGTTTTTGGGGAAGAGGTGTTGAGGTGATTGGTGAATGGGTGAAGAAGAGAGAGAGAGTGGTGGGGTAGGTGGGGATCCTGTGGGGTCCATAGATCCTGAGGTGTCAAGGAAAAGTCATCCCTGCACCAAGTGGCGAGCAAAATTGCTTCCTGTGCCAATTCTAGCGTTAAACGCCGGGCTGGTGCCCATTTCTGGCGTTTAACGCCAACTTCTTGCCCTTTCCTGACGTTTAACTCCAGTCTGGTGCCCCTTTCTGGCGTTAAATGCCCAGAATGGTGCCAGACTGGGCGTTAAACGCCCATCTGCTAGCCTTACGCCAGCAAGTTCTCCTCCAGGGTGTGCTATTTTTCTTTCTATTTTTCTTTCTGTTTTTTGCTTTTTCAATTGATTTCGTGACTTCTCATGATCATCAACCTACAGAAAACATAAAATAACAAAGGAAAATAGATAATATTGGGTTGCCTCCCAACAAGCGCTTCTTTAATGTCAGTAGCTTGACAGAGGGCTCTCAATGAGCCTCACAGATACTCAGAGCAATGTTGGAACCTCCCAACACCAAACTTAGAGTTTGAATGTGGGGGTTCAACACCAAACTTAGAATTTGGTTGTGGCCTCCCAAACTCCAAACTTAGAGTGTGACTGTGGGGGCTCTGTTTGACTCTGTTTTGAGAGAGGCTCATCATGCTTCCTCTCCATGGTGACAGAGGGATATCCTTGAGCCTTAAACACAAGGGATTCTTCATTCACTTGAATGATCAATTATCCTCTGTCCACATCAATCACAGCCTTTGCTGTGGCTAGGAAGGGTCTGCCAAGGATGATGGATTCATCCATGCACTTCCCAATCTCTATGACTATGAAATCAGCAGGGATGTAATGGTCTTCAACTTTCACCAGAACATCCTCTACAAGTCCATAGGCTTGTTTTCTTGAATTGTCTGCCATCCCTAGTGAGATTTTTGCAGCTTGCACCTCAAAGATCCCTAGCTTCTCCATTACAGAGAGAGGCATGAGGTTTACACTTGACCCTAGGTCACACAAGGCCTTCTTGAAGGTCATGGTGCCTATGGTACAAGGTAATGAAAACTTCCCAGGATCCTGTCTCTTTTGAGGTAATCTTTGCCTAGACAAGTCATCCAGTTCTTTGGTGAGCAAAGGGGGTTCATCCTCCCAAGTCTCATTACCAAATAACTTGTCATTTAGCTTCATGATTGCTCCAAGGTATTTAGCAACTTTCTCTTCAGTGACATACTCATCTTCTTCAGAGGAAAAATACTCATCAGAGCTCATGAATGGCAGGAGTAAATCCAATGGAATCTCTATGGTCTCAGTGGGAGCCTCAGATTCCCATGGTTCCTCATTGGGGAACTCATTGGAGGCCAGTGGACGTCCATTGAGGTCTTCCTCAGTGGCGTTCACTGCCTCTTCCTCCTCTCAAAATTCGGCCATGTTGATGGCTTTGCACTCTCCTTTTGGATTTTTTTCTGTATTGCTTGGAAGAGTACTAGGAGGGAGTTCAGTAATTTTCTTGCTCAGCTGACCCACTTGTGCCTCCAGGTTTCTAATGGAGGACCTTGTTTCAGTCATGAAACTTTGAGTGGTTTTGATTAGATCAGAGACCATGGTTGCTAAGTCAGAAGTGTTCTACTTAGAACTCTTTGTCTGTTGCTGAGAAGATGATGGAAAAGGCTTGCTATTGCTAAACCTGTTTCTTCCACCATTATTGTTGTTGATACCTTGTTGAGGTCTCTGTTGATCCTTCCATGAGAGGTTTGGATGATTTCTCCATGAAGGATTATAGGTGTTTTCATAGGGTTCTCCCATGTAATTCACCTCTTCCATTGAAGGGTTCTCAAGATCATAAGCTTCTTCTTCAGATGAAGCTTCCTTAGTACTGCCTGGTGCATTTTGCATTCCAGACAGACTTTGAGAAATCATATTGACTTGCTGGGTCAATATTTTGTTTTGAGCCAATATGGCATTCAGAGTATCAATCTCAAGAACTCTTTTCTTCTGATTCGTCCCATTGTTCACAGGATTCCTTTCAGAAGTGTACATGAATTGGTTATTTGCAACCATTTCAATCAGCTCTTGAGCTTCTGTAGGCGTCTTCTTCAGATGAAGAGATCCTCCAGCAGAGCTATCCAAAGACATCTTGGACAGTTCAGACAGACCATCATAGAAAATACCTATGATGCTCCATTCAGAAAGCATATCAGATGGACACTTTCTGACCAATTGTTTGTATCTTTCCCAAGCTTCATAGAGGGATTCTCCTTCCTTCTATCTGAAGGTTTGGACTTCCACTCTAAGCTTACTCAATTTTTGAGGTGGAAAGAACTTCGCCAAGAAGGCATTGACTAGCTTTTCCCAAGAGTTCAGGCTTTCTTTAGGTTGTGAGTCCAACCATGTCCTAGCTCTGTCTCTTACAGCAAAAGGGAATAGCATAAGTCTGTAGACCTCAGGGTCAACCCCATTAGTCTTGACAGTGTCACAGATTTGCATGAATTCAGCTAAAAACTGATGAGGATCTTCCAATGGAAGTCCATGGAACTTGCAATTCTATTGCATTAGAGAAACTAATTGAGGCTTAAGCTCAAAGTTGTTTGCTCCAATGGCAGGGATAGAGATGCTTCTCCCATAGAAGTCGGGAGCAGGTGTAGTAAAGTCACCCAACACCTTCCTTGCATTGTTGGCATTGTTGTTGGTTTTGGCTGCCATGTTTTCTTCTTCTTTGAAGATTTCTGTTAGGTCCTCTACAGAGAGCTGTGCCTTAGCTTCTCTCAGCTTTCTCTTCAAGGTCCTTTCAGGTTCAGGGTCAGCCTCAACAAGAATGCTTTTGTCTTTGCTCCTGCTCATATGAAAGAGAAGAAAACAAGAAAATATCAAATCCTCTACGTCACAGTATAGAGATTCCTTGAGGTGTCAGAGGAAAAGAAAAATAGAAGGAAGGGGTAGAAAATTCGAACTTATCAAGATAGATGGAGATCGAATTGTGCATTAAGGAATAGTGTTAGTCCATAAATAGAAGGATGTGAGAAGAGGGGAAGAAATTTTCGAAAATAAATGAAAAACATTTTGACAAATACTATTTGATTTTCGAAAACCAAGGGTGGAAAAGAGATCAAGTGATTTTTGAAAAAGATTTTGAAATAAGAATTTAAAAAGATATGATTGGTTTTTAAAAAGATGTGATTGAGAAGATGTGATTTGAAAAACATTTTAAAAAGATTTGATTTTAAAAATTAATAACTTGGCTAACAAGAAAAGATATGGTCCAAACATTAAACCTTTCTCAACAGAAAAGGCAACATACTTGAAATGTTGAATCAAATCATTAATTGATAGCAAGTATCTTTGAAAATGGAAAAAAATTGATTTTGAAAAAGATTTGATTGAAAAGATTTTATTTGAAAAAGATTTGATTTTGAAAAGATTTTGAAAACTAAAAAAAAAATTTGATTTGAAAACAAAATCTTCCCTCTTGTGCCATCCTGGCGTTAAACGCCCAGAATGGTGCACATTCTGGCGTTTAACGCCCAAACCACTACCCTTTTGGGCGTTAAACGCCCAGCCAGGCACCCTGGCTGGCGTTTAAATGCCAGTTTGCCTTCCTTATTGGGCGTTTTGAATGCCCAGCTTTTTCTGTGTAATTCCTCTACGGAATGTTCTGAATCTTCAATTCTCTGTATTATTGACTTGAAAAGACACAAATTAAAAATATTTTTGGATTTTTAATAATGAGGAATAGTCAAAATGCAACTAAAATCAAATAAAAATGCATGCAAGACACCAAACTTAGCAGTTTGTATACTACTGACACTAACAAAATGAGAATACACATGAGAAACAACAAAACACTCAAGTCAAGAGAATTCAAAGATCAGAGCAATGAAATCATCAAGAACATCTTGAAGATCACTTAAGACACATGGATGAATGCAAGAAGAACAAAAACATGCAATTGACACCAAACTTAAAATGAGACTCTAAAATATTTTTGGTTTTTTTTTTTACGATTTTGTAATTTTTTTGGATTTTTCGAAAATTAAGTGAAGAAGAAAAATAAAAATATCAAAATTCTTAATGAGAATTCCAGGAATCATGCAATGTTAGTCTAAAGCTTCAGTCTAAAGAAATTAGACATGGCTGAACAAGCTTCAGCAGGACATTGCATTCAAGAGCTAAATTGATGAAGAATGGGGTACATGAAAGGGTACATGAAGAGATCCTCCAGTAGAGCTGTCCAATGACATCTTGGACAGTTCAGACAGACCATCATAGAAAATACCCATGATGCTCCATTCAGAAAGCATGTCAGAGGGACACTTTCTGATCAATTGTTTATATCTTTCCCAAGCTTCATAGAGGGATTCTCCTTCCTTCTGTCTGAAGGTTTGGACTTCCACTCTAAGCTTACTCAATTTTTGAGGTGGAAAGAACTTTGCCAAGAAGGCATTGACTAGCTTTTCCCAAGAGTTCAGGCTTTCTTTAGGTTGTGAGTCCAACCATATCCTAGCTCTGTCTCTTACAGCAAAAGGGAATAGCATAAGTCTGTAGACCTCAGGGTCAACCCCATTGGTCTTGACAGTGTCACAGATTTGCAAGAATTCAGCTAAAAACTGATGAGGATCTTCCAATGGAAGTCCATGGAACTTGTAATTCTGTTGCATCAGAGAAACTAATTGAGGCTTAAGCTCAAAGTTGTTTTCTCCAATGGCAGGGATAGAGATGCTTCTCCCATAGAAGTCGGGAGTAGGTGCAGTAAAGTCACCCAGCACCTTCCTTGCATTGTTGGCATTGTTGTTGTTTTCGGCTGCCATGGGTTCTTCTTCTTTGAAGATTTCTGTTAGGTCCTCTACAGAGAGTTGTGCCTTAGCTTCTCTTAGCTTTCGTTTCAAGGTCCTTTCAGGTTCAGGGTCAGCCTCAACAAGAATGCTTTTGTCTTTGCTCCTGCTCATATAAAAGAGAAGAAAACAAGAAAATATGGAATCCTCTATGTCACAGTATAGAGATTCCTTGAGGTGTCAGAGGAAAAGAAAAATAGAAGGAAGAAGTAGAAGAATTCGAACTTATCAAGAAAGATGGAGTTCGAATTGTACATTAAGGAGGAGTGTTAGTCCATAAATAGAAGGATGTGAGAAGAGGGGAAGAAATTTTTGAAAATAAATTAAAAAGATTTTAAAAACATTTTGAAAAACTCCAATTGATTTTCGAAAACTAAGAGTGGAAAAGAAATCAAGTGATTTTTGAAAAAGATTTTGGAATTAGAAAGTAAAAAGATATGATTGAAAACTATTTTGAAAAAGATGTGATTAAAAAGATATGATTGAAAAGTTATGGTTTTAAAAATATGTGATTGATAAGATATGATTTGAAAAACAATTTAAAAAGATTTGATTTTGAGAATTAATGACTTGGCTAACAAGAAAAGATATGATTCAAACATTAAACCTTTCTCAACAGAAAAGGCAACATACTTGAAATGTTGAATCAAATCATTAATTGATAGCAAGTATTTTTGAAAATGGAAAGAAATTGATTTTGAAAAAGATTTGATTGAAAAGATTTGATTTGAAAAAGATTTGATTTTAAAAAATTTTGAAAACTTGAAAAAAATTTGCATTAAAAACAAAATCTTTCCTCTTGTGCCATCCTGGCGTTAAACGCCCAGAATGGTGCACATTCTGGCGTTTAACGCCCAAAACTCACCCCTTTTGGGCATTAAACGCCCAGCCAGGCACCCTGGCTGGCGTTTAAACGCCAGTTTGCCTTCTTCACTGGGCGTTTTGAGTACCCAGCTTTTTCTCTGTAATTCCTCTGCTATATGTTCTGAATCTTGATTTCTCTGTATTATTGACTTGAAAAGACACAAATTAAATTTTTTTTGGATTTTTAATGATGAGGAATAATCAAAATGCAACTAAAATCAAATAAACAATGCATGCAAGACACCAAACTTAGAAGTTTGTATACTATTGACACTAACAAAATGAGAATGCATATGAGAAACAACAAAACTCACAAAAGAAGAGAATTTAAAGATCAGAGCAAGTAAATCGTCAAGAACAACTTGAAGATCACTGAAGACACATGAATGAATGCAAGAAGAACAGAAACATGAAATTGACACCAAACTTAAAATGAAACACTAGATTCAAACAAGAAATATTTTTGGTTTTTATGATTTTGTAATTTTTTTTGGTTTTTTTTTCGAAAATTATATGGAGAAGAAAATAAAGAGATTCAAAATTTTTAATAAGAATTCCAGGAATCATGCAATGTTAGTCTAAAGCTTTAGTCTAAAGGAATTAGACATGGCTAGCCAAGCTTCAATAGGACATTACATTCAAGAGCTAAATTGATGAAGATCAATCAGCTTTGGTGATGATAAGAACATCACCTTGAAACACTAGAATTCATTCTTAAAAATTTTAAAAAATACCTAATCTAAGCAACAAGATGAACCGTCAGTTGTCCAAACTCAAACAATCCCCGGCAATGGGGCCAAAAACTTGGTGCACAAAGTTGTGATCATCAATGGCGCCATCAACAGGGTACGCTCAATTGCAATCTCAACTCTTTATCACAACTTCGCACAACTAACCAGCAAGTGCACTGGGTCGTCCAAGTAATAAACCTTACGCGAGTAAGGGTCGATCCCACGGAGATTGTTGGTATGAAGCAAGCTATGGTCATCTTGTAAATCTCAGTCAGGCAGATTCAAATGGTTATAGATGATTTATGAATAAAGCATAAAATAAAGATAGAGATACTTATGTAATTCATTGGTGAGAATTTCAGATAAGCATATGGAGATGCTCTGTCCCTTTCATCTCTCTGCTTTCCTACTGTCTTCATCCAATCCTTCTTACTCCTTTCCATGGCAAGCTGTATGTTGGGAATCACCGTTGTCAGTGGCTACAAGAACAAGAACAAGAACAAGCTGAATTGAATAGAAGAACAATAGTAATTGCATTAATACTCGAGGTACAGCAGAGCTCCACACCTTAATCTATAGTGTGTAGAAACTCCACCGTTGAAAATACATAAGAACAAGATCTAGGCATGGCCGAATGGCCAGCCTCCCAAAGAGGGTTCAATCATAAAAACATGATCAAAAGATGAAAATACGGTAGCAAAAGGTCCTATTTGTAGAGAACTAGTAGCCTAGGGTTTACAAAGATGAGTAAATTACATAAAAATCTACTTCCAGGCCCATTTGGTGTGTGCTTGGGCTGAGCATTGAAGCATTTTCGTGTAGAGACTTCTCTTGGAGTTAAACGCCAGCTTTTGTGCCAGTTTGGGCGTTTAACTCCCATTCTTGTGCCAGTTCTGGCGTTTAACGCCGGGCAGTTTTGAGCTGATTTGGAACGCCGGTTTGGGCCATCAAATCTCGGGCAAAGTATGGACTATTATATAATGCTGGAAAGCCCAGGATATCTACTTTCCAACGCAGTTGAGAGCGCACCAATTGGGCTTCTGTAGCTCCAGAAAATCCACTTCGAGTGCAGGGAGGTCAGAATCCAAGAGCATCTGCGGTCCTTTTCAGCCTCTGAATCAGATTTTTGCTCAGGTCCCTCAATTTCAGCCAGAAAATACCTGAAATCACAGAAAAACACACAAACTCATAGTAAAGTCCAGAAAAGTGAATTTTAACTAAAAACTAATAAAAATATACTAAAAACTAACTAAAACACACTAAAAACATACTAAAAACAATGCCAACAAGCGTATAAATTATCCGCTCATCAATTTTCAACGGTGGAGTTTCTACACACCATAGATTAAGGTGTGGAGCTCTGCTGTACCTCGAGTATTAATGCAATTACTATTGTTCTTCTATTCAATTCGGCTTATTCTTGTTCTTAGATATCACTTGTTCCTCAACTTGATGAATGTGATGATCCGTGACACTCATCATCATTCTCACCTATGAACGCGTGCCTGACAACCACCTCCGTTCTACCTTAGATTGAGTGGATATCTCTTGGATCCCTTAATCAGAATCTTCGTGGTATAAGCTAGAATTGATAGCGGCATTCAAGAGAATCCAGAAGGTCTAAACCTTGTCTGTGGTATTCTGAGTAGGATTCAAGGATTGAATGACTGTGACGAGCTTCAAACTCCTGAAGGCTGGGCATTAGTGACAGATGCAAAAGAATCAATGGATTCTATTCCAACCTGATTGAGAACCGACAGATGATTAGCCGTGCTGTGACAGAGCGCGTTGAACATTTTCACTGAGAGAACGGGATTGTAGCCACTGACAACGGTGATGCCCAACATACAGCTTGCCATGGAAAGGAGTAAGAATGATTGGATGAAGACAGTAGGAAAGCAGAAAGACGGAAGGGACAAAGCATCTCTATACGCTTATCTGAAATTCTCACCAATGAATTACATAAGTATCTCTATCTTTATTTTATGCTTTATTCATAAATTATCTATAACCATTTGAATCTGCCTGACTGAGATTTACAAGATGACCATAGCTTGCTTCATACCAACAATCTCCATGGGATCGACCCCTTACTCGCGTAAGGTTTATTTAGTTGGACGACCCAGTGCACTTGCTGGTTAGTTGTGCGAAGTTGTGATAAAGAGTTGAGATTGCAATTGTGCGTGCCATGTTGATGGCGCCATTGATGATCACAATTTCGTGCACTAAGTTTTTGGCACCGTTGCCGGAGATTGTTTGAGTTTGGACAACTGACGGTTCATCTTGTTGCTTAGATTAGGTATTTTTCTTCAGAATTTTTAAGAATGAATTCTAGAGTTTCAAGGTGATGTTCTTATCATCACCAACGCTGATTGATTCTCATCAATTTAGCTCTTGAATGCAATATCCTGCTGAAGCTTGGCTAGCCATGTCTAATTCCTTTAGACTGAAGCTTTAGACTAACATTTCATGATTCCTGGAATTCTTATTAAAAATTTTGAATGTCTTTTATTTTCTTTTCCACATAATTTTCGAAAAATCCAAAAAAATTACAAAATCATAAAATCAAAAATATTTTATGTTTCTTGTTTGAGTCTAGTGTCTCATTTTAAGTTTGGTGTCAATTGCATGTTTCTGTTCTTCTTGCATATTTCGAATTCATTCATGTGTCTTCATTGATCTTCAAGTTGTTCTTGATGATTTACTTGCTCTGATCTTTAAATTCTCTTGTTTTGTGTATTTTGTTGTTTCTCATATGCATTCTCAATTTGTTAGTGTCAGTAGTATACAAACTTCTAAGTTTGGTGTCTTGCATGCATTGTTTATTTGATCTTAGTTTCATTTTGATTATTCCTCATTATTAAAAATCCAAAAAAAATTTTAATTTGTGTCTTTTCAAGTCAATAATACAGAGAATTGAAGATTCAGAACATTCAGCAGAGGAATTACACAGAAAAAGTTGGGCGTTCAAAACGCCCAATGAAGAAGGAAAACTGGCGTTTAAACGGCAGCCAGGGTACCTGGCTGGGAGTTTAACGCCCAAAAGGATAGCATTTTGGGCGTTAAACGCCATAATGGATACCATTCTGGGCGTTTAACGCCAGGATGGCACAAGAGGGAAGATTTTGTTTTTAATGCAAATTTTTTTCAAGTTTTCAAAATGTTTCAAAATCAAATCTTTTTCAAATCATATATTTTCAATCATATCTTTTCAAAATTAATTTCTTTTCATTTTTCAAAAATACTTGCTAACAATTAATGATTTGATTCAACATTTCAAGTATGTTGCCTTTTCTGTTGAGAAAGGTTTAATGTTTGAATCATATCTTTTCTTGTTAGCCAAGTCATTAATTTAAAAAATCAAATCTTTTTAAATTGTTTTTCAATCATATCTTTTCAATCATATCTCTTTAAAACCATAACTTTTCAATCATATCTTTTTAATCACATCTTTTTCAAAATAGTTTTCAATCATATCTCTTTGATTTCCAATTTCAAAATCTTTTTCAAAATCACTTTATTTCTTTCTCAATCTTAGTTTTCGAAAATCAATTACCATTTTTTCAAAATTTCTTTTAATTAATTCACTTTGATTTTCGAAAATTTCTTCCTCTCTTCTCACATCCTTCCATTTAAGGACTAACACTCCTCCATTATCAACAATTCGAACTCTATCTCCCTTGATAAGTTCGAATTATTCTACCTTCTCCTTCTATTCTTCTTTTCCTCTGACACCTCAAGGAATCTCTATACTGTGACATAGAGGATTCGATATTTTCTTGTTCTTTTCTCTTTCATATGAGCAGGAGCAAAGACAAAAGCATTCTTGTTAAGGCTGACCCTAAACCTGAAAGGACCTTGAAGCGAAAGCTAAGAGAAGCTAAAGCACTACTCTCTGTAGAGGACCTAACATAAATCTTCAAACAAGAAGAAGACATGGCAGCCGAAAACAACAACAATGCTAACAATGCATGGAAGGTGCTGGGTGACTTTACTGCACCTACTCCCAACTTCTATGGGAGAAGCATCTCTATCCCTGCCATTGGAGCAAACAACTTTGAGCTTAAGCCTCAATTAGTTTCTCTAATGCAACAGAATTGTAAGTTCCATGGACTTCCATTGGAAGATCCTCATCAGTTTTTAGCTGAGTTCTTACAAATCTGTGACACTGTCAAGACCAATGGGGTTGACCCTGAGGTCTACAGACTTATGCTATTCCCTTTTTCTATAAGAGACAGAGCTAGGGTATGGTTGGACTCACAACCCAAAGAAAGCCTGAACTCTTGGGAAAAGCTAGTTAATGCCTTCTTGGCAAAGTTCTTTCCACCTCAAAAATTGAGTAAGCTTAGAGTGGAAGTCCAAATCTTCAGACAAAAGGAAGGTGAATCCCTCTATGAAGCTTGGGAAAGATACAAACAATTGATCAGAAAGTGTCCTTCTGACATGCTTTCTGAATGGAGCATCATAGGTATCTTCTATGATGGTCTGTCTAAACTGTCCAAGATGTCATTGGACAGCTCTGCTGGAGGATCTCTTCATCTGAAGAAGACGCCTGCAGAAGCTCAAGAACTCATTGAAATGGTTGCAAATAACCAATTCATGTACACTTCTAAAAGGAATCCTGTGAACAATGGGACGAATCAGAAGAAAGGAGTTCTTGAGATTGATACTCTGAATGCCATACTGGCTTAGAACAAAATATTGACTCAGCAAGTCAATATGATTTATCAGAGTTTGTCTGGAATGCAAGCTGCACCAGGCAGTACTAAGGATGCTTCATCTGAGGAAGAAGCTTATAATCTTGAGAACCCTTCAATGGAAGAGGTGAATTACATGGGAGAACCCTATTGAAACACCTATAATCCTTAATGGAGAAATCATCCAAATCTCTCATGGAAGGATCAACAGAGACCTCAACAAGGTTTCAACAACAATAATGGTGGAAGAAACAGGTTTAGCAATGGCAAGCCTTTTCCATCATCTTCTCAGCAACAGACAGAGAATTCTAAGCAGAACTCCTCTGACTTAGCAACTATAGTCTCTGATCTAATTAAAACCACTCAAAGTTTCATGACTGAAACAAAGTCCTCCATTAGAAACTTGGAGGCACAAGTGGGTCAGCTGAGTAAGAAAGTTACTGAACTCCCTCCTAGTACTCTTCCAAGCAATACAGAAGAGAATCCAAAAGGAGAGTGCAAGGCCATCAACATGGCCAAAATTGGAGAGGAGAAAGAGGCAGTGAGCGCCACTGAGGAAGACCTCAATGGAAGTCCACTGGCCTCCAATGAGTTCTCTGATGAGGAACCATGGGAATCTGAGGCTCACACTGAGACCATAAAGGTTCCATTGGAATTACTTCTGCCATTCATAAGCTCTGATGAGTATTTTTCCTCTAAAGAGGACGAAGATGTCACTGAAGAGCAAGCTGCTAAGTACCTTGGAGCAATCATGAAGCTAAATGACAAGTTATTTGGTAATGAGACTTGGGAGGATGAACCCCTTTGCTCACCAAAGAACTGGATGACTTGACTAGGCAGAGATTACCTCAAAAGAGACAGGACCCTGTGAAGTTCTCAGTACCTTGTACCATAGGCACCATGACCTTCAAGAAGGATCTGTGTGACCTAGGGTCAAGCATAAACCTCATGCCTCTCTCTGTAATGGAGAAGCTAGGGATTTTTGAGGTACAAGCTGCAAAAATCTCACTAGAGATGGCAGACAATTCAAGAAAATAAGGTTATGGACTTGTAGAGGATGTTTTGGTAAAGGTTGAAGACCATTATATCCCTGCTGATTTCATAGTCCTAGAGACTGGGAAGTGCATGGATGAATCCATCATCCTTGGCAGACCCTTCCTAGCCACAGCCAAGGCTGTGATTGATGTTGACAGAGGAGAATTGATCATTCAAGTGAATGAAGAATCCTTTGTGTTTAAGGCTCAAGGATATCCCTCTGTAACCATGGAGAGGAAGCATGAAGAGCTTCTCTCAAAACAGAGTCAAACAGAGCCCCCGCAGTCAAACTCTAAATTTGGTGTGGGAGGCCACAACCAACTTCTAAGTTTGGTACTGAACCCCCATATTCAAACTCTAAGTTTGGTGTTGGGAGGTTCCAACATTGCTCTGAATATCTGTGAGGCTCCATGAGAGCCCACTGTCAAGCTACTGACATTAAAGAAGCACTTGTTGGGAGGCAACCCAATGTTATATTTATCTATTTTCCTTTGTTATTTTATGTTTTTTTTATAGGTTGATAATCATGGGAAGTCACAAAATCAATTAAAAAAAGCAAAAAGCAGCATGAAAAACAGAAAGAAAAATAGCACACCCTGGAGGAAAACTTGCTGGCGTTTAAACGCCACTAAGGGCAGCAAATGGGCGTTTAACGCCCAGACTTGCATCATTCTGGGCGTTTAACACCAGAAAGGGGCACCAGACTGGTGTTAAACACCAGGAAGGGGCAAGAAGCTGGCGTTAAATGCTAGAAATGGGCACCAGCCCAGCGTTTAACGCCAGAATTGGCAAAAAGAGCATTTTTGCTCGCCACTTGGTGCAGGGATGAATTTTCCTTGACACCTCAGGATCTGTGGACCCCACAGGATCCCACCTACCCCACCACTCTCTCTCTTCTTCACCCATGCACCAATCACCTCAACACCTCTTCCCCAAAAACCCCTCACCTATCAAATCCCACTATTCTCTTCACCACTCACATCCATCCTTCATAAAACCCCACCTACCTCACCATTCAAATTCAAACCACTTTCCCTCCCAAACCCACCCATAATGGCCGAACCATACACCCCCTCTCCACTCCTATATAAACCCATCTTCACTCCTTCATTTTCACACAACCTACACACTACTTCTCCCCCTTGGCCGAAAAACAAAGCCACCTCCATCTCCTCTATTTCTTCTTCTTCTACTATCTTCTTTCTTCTTTTGCTCGAGGACGAGCAAACCTTCTAAGTTTGGTGTGGTAAAAGCATTGCTTTTTGTTTTTCCATAACCATTTATGGCATCTAAGGCCGGAGAAACCTCTAGAAAGAGGAAAGGGAAGGCAAAAGCTTCCACCTCCGAGTCATGGGAGATGGAGAGATTCATCTCATGGGTGCATCAAGACCACTTCTATGAAGTTGTGGCCATGAAGAAGGTGATCCCCGAGGTCCCTTTCAAACTCAAAAAGAGTGAATATCCGGAGATCCGACATGAGATCCGAAGAAGAGGTTGGGAAGTTCTTACCAACCCCATTCAACAAGTCGGGATCTTAATGGTTTAAGAGTTCTATGCCAATGCATGGATCACCAAGAACATTCCATTCTCCTCCATGAAATTAGAGAAGATCAAAGAGTCATGAGAGAGGAGCAACAAAGGCAAGGAAGAGACATTGAGGAGCTCAAGCACTCCATAAGATCTTTAAGAGGAAGAACAAGCCGCCATCACTAAGGTGGACCCGTTCTTTAACTTCCTTGTTCTTTATTCTGCTGTTTTTCGAATTTTCATGCTTATGTTCATCTATGTTTGTGTCTTATGATCATTAGTGTCTTAGTGTCTATGCCTTAAAGTTATGAATGTCCTATGAATCCACCACCTTTCTTAAATGAAAAATGTTCTTAATTGAAAAAGAGAAGAATTGCATGAATTTTGAATTTTATAACAGATTAATTATTTTTGATGTGGTGGCAATAATTTTGATTTCTGACTGTATGCTTAAACAGTGCATATGTCTTTTGAATTTGTGTTAATGAATGTTGGCTCTGGAAAGAATGATGAAAAAGGAGACATGTTACTGAGGATCTGAAAAAATCATAAAAATGATTCTTGAAGCAAGAAAAAGCAATGAATACAAAAAAAAATAATAAAGTCATGATCCAAGGCAAAAAGAGTGTGCTTAAGAACCCTGGACAACTCTAATTGGGGACTCTAGCAAAGCTGAGTCACAATCTGAAAAGGTTCACCCAGTTATGTGTCTGTGGCATGTATGTATCCGGTGGTAATACTGGAAGACAGAGTGCTTTGGGCCACGGCCAAGACTCATAAAGTAGCTGTGTTCAAGAATCATCATACCTAACTAGGAGAGTCAATAACACTATCTGGATTCTGAGTTCATATAGAAGCCAATCATTCTGAATTTCAAAGGATAGAGTGAGATGCCAAAACTGTTCAGAGGCAAAAAGCTAAAAGCCCCGCTCATCTATTTAATACTGATCTTCATAGATGTTTTTGGAATTCATTGCATATTCTCTTATTTTTATCTTATTTGATTTTCAGTTGCTTGGGGACAAGCAACAATTTAAGTTTGGTGTTGTGATGAGCGGATAATTTATACGCTTTTTGGCATTATTTTTAGTATGTTTTTAGTATGTTTTAGTTAGTTTTTATTATATTTTTATTAGTTTTTAGTTAAAATTCACTTTTTTGGACTTTACTATGAGTTTGTGTGTTTTTCTGTGATTTCAGGTATTTTCTGGCTGAAATTGAGGGACCTGAGCAAAAATCTTATTCATAGGCTAAAAAGGACTGCAGATGCTGTTAGATTCTGACCTCCCTGCACTTGAAGTGGATTTTCTGGAGCTACAGAAGCCCAATTGGCACGCTCTCAATTTCGTTGGAAAGTAGACATCCTGGGCTTTCCAACAATGTATAATAGTCCATACTTTTTCCGAGATTTGATGGCCCAAACAGGCGTTCCAACTCAGCTTAAGAATTCTAGCGTAAAACGCCGGAACTGGCACAAGAATGGGAGTTAAACGCCCAAACTTGCACAAAAGCTGGCGTTTAACTCCAAGAAGAGTCTCTACACATGAAAAACACACCAAGTGGGCCCGGAAGTGGATTTTTATGTCATTTACTCATCTTTGTAAACCCTAAGCTACTAGTTCTCTACAAATAGGACCTTTTGCTATTGTATTTGGGAGATCTTTCGATCATGTTTGGATGATTGAACCCTCTTTGGGAGGTTGGACATTCGGCCATGCCTAGACCTTGTTCCTATGTATTTTCAACGGTGGAGTTTCTACACACCATAGATTAAGGTGTGGAGCTCTGCTGTACCTCGAGTATTAATGCAATTACTATTGTTCTTCTATTTAATTCGGCTTATTCTTGTTCTAAGATATCACTTGTTCCTCAACTTGATGAATGTGATGATCCATGACACTCATCATCATTCTCACCTATGAACGCGTGCTTGACAACCACCTCCGTTCTACCTTAGATCGAATGGATATCTCTTGGATCCCTTAATCAGAATCTTCGTGGTATAAGCTAGAATTGATGGCGGCATTCAAGAGAATCCGGAAGGTCTAAACCTTGTCTGTGGTATTCTGAGTAGGATTCAAGGATTGAATGACTGTGACGAGCTTCAAACTCCTGAAGGCTGGCCGTTAGTGACAGACGCAAAAGAATCAATGGATTCTATTCCAACCTGATTGAGAACTGACAGATGATTAGCCGTGCTGTGACAAAGCATGTTGAACATTTTCACTGAGAGGACGGGATTGTAGCCACTG
The DNA here is from genome assembly GCF_003086295.3 of Arachis hypogaea. Taxonomy (NCBI): domain Eukaryota; kingdom Viridiplantae; phylum Streptophyta; class Magnoliopsida; order Fabales; family Fabaceae; genus Arachis; species Arachis hypogaea. The sequence goes on from NC_092044.1 coordinate 42,574,306, forward strand.
ACAACGGTGATGCCCAACATACAGCTTGCCATGGAAAGGAGTAAGAAGAATTGGATGAAGACAGTAGGAAAGCAGAGAGACGGAAGGGACAAAGCATCTCCATACGCTTATCTGAAATTCTCACCAATGAATTACATAAGTATCTCTATCTTTATTTTATGCTTTATTCATAAATCATCTATAACCATTTGAATCTGCCTGACTGAGATTTACAAGATGACCATAGCTTGCTTCATACCAACAATCTCCGTGGGATCGACCCTTACTCGTGTAAGGTTTATTACTTGGACGACCCAGTGCACTTGCTGGTTAGTTGTGCGAAGTTGTGATAAAGAGTTGAGATTGCAATTGTGCGTACCATGTTGATGGCGCCATTGATGATCACAATTTCGTGCACCAGTATGGTGGATATGGATTAGGGTCATACGGAGGTGTTTGGTGGAAAGGAGCTTGTGAGTATGGTGGTTCAAAATTATATTGAGGAAGAGGGGGTTCATAGGCATATGGTGGGTCGTGTTGGTAGTCAAAAGAGTGCTCACCATAGCCATTGCCTTGATATGCATCACAGAATGGTTGTTGATAGTCTATTGGAGGTGGTTGTTGCCATGAGGGTTGATCAAATCCTTGTGGCTCCTCTCATCTTTGATTGTTCCAACCATGGTGCATGTTGTCATTATAATATCCTCTTCCTGCAACATAATTATAACCAGACTCATAGCCAAAGGGGTGAGAGTTCATAGTAGTGAGAGATAATAAAAACAAAAACTAACAAAAAAGGAAATTTTTTTTGAAAAATATTTACAATAACCAATAATAAGGCAAACGTTTGCAATTTCCCGGCAACGGCGCCATTTTAACGTTAGGATTTTCGCTAGTAAAGAATTTTATAAAAATAGTCGCGTTGTAGATATAGATTCTAAACCAACAGAAATCCCTTCGTGCAAACGTTTTGGTTGTCATAAGTAACAAACCCCTTTAAAATTGATAACCGAGTATTTAAACCTCGGGTCGTCTTCTCAAGGAATTGCAGGGAGGTATGTTCTTATTATTGGTTATGGAGATTGTAAATTGGGGTTTGAGAATGAGGAATGAATATGGCAAATAATTTAAATGGCAATTAAAATAAATAAATACTGTAAAGCAAACCCTTTGGCAAGGTATGAGAAATTGGAAGTCCAGACTTAGTTATTCTTATCAATAATAATGAAAGTTGAATCTTAATCCCACTTAGTTAACCTTTGCTAAAGCAAAGGAAAGTCAAGGGACTAATTAGTTTGACCTTCGAATCCTATTTATTTCCTAAGAAAAGGTTGGGATTATTGAAGTTCAATTCAATTAGCAAAGATAACAGTTATCAATTATGTTGAACTAAGATAACTCCTGAGTTACTGATTTCTTAACCAAGACCAAAAGGAAAGCTGAATTGAAATCATAAATCTGAAAACATCTCAATAATGTATAATCCTAACATGAAAAGTTCATAAGCCAATTGGGCAACATAAATCAAATATCAATAAAAGCATTAAAGTATCTGAAAATAAGAGATAAATATAAAGTAAAGGAAATATTGAACTTGATGAAGAGTTGAAATAAATCCTAATTTCTAAATCCTAAGAGAGAGGAGAGAGCCTCTCTCTCTAAAAACTACATCTAAACTACAAATTATGAATTATGAAAAGCTTGATGAGTCTCTGCAAGTTTCCTGACTTTAATCTGTGTTTCTGGGCCAAAAATTGGGTTGAAATGCGGCCCAGAATCTCTGCCAGCGACTTTTGTAATTCTGCAGATCGCACACGTCACACGATCGCGTCATCCATGCAGACGCGTCATTCGCGTTTTTCCCTGCCATGCGTTCGCGTCGTCCACGCTTCCGCGTCACTTGTGCTTTTCCAATCCGCGCGGTCACGTGAGCCATGCGACCGCGTCACTGCGGATTCCTTTCTTCTGCGCGGTCGCGTCGCTGACGCGTACGCGTCACTTCTCGCTGGTCATCTCCTTAATTTCTTGTGTTTGTTCCATTTTTGCAAGCTTCCTTCCCAATCTCTCACTCATTCATGCCCTATAAAGCCTGAAACACTTAAAACACAGATCAAGGCATCGAATGGTAATAAGAGAGAATTAAGATTAGCTAAATTAAGACCAAAGAAGCATGTTTTCAATCATGTAATAATTTTAGGAAGGAAATATAAATGCATGCTAATTATATGAATAAGTGGGTAAAGACTATGATAAAACCATACAATTAAACACATTGTAAACCATAAAATAGTGGTTTATCAGTGACAAAGCCTCAGCAAGAGTTGCCATGCAATTTTCTTACTTTCGTTGAAATTCCCTCTGCTCTTAGATGAGGACTTGAAGGCTAAGGCCTCCATAAGGGGAGTTAAGGGGAATAGGATGGTGATGAAAACTAGGTTGTCCCAACTATGACGGTAAGTAGGTGGGTGGAGAGAATATTGGTGGTGGAAAAGGTGAAGGGGCTTGAGGGTATGATGGTTGTGTCTCATGTTGAGGGCATGGAGCATGAACATAGAAATGTGCAACATTGTAGTGTGGGCGTGTTCCACTAACTGTGAGAGGTTGATAGACATTAAGATCATAGGGCTTTCGCAACGGTCCTTGTTGCCAAGAATTGATTGCTTGGGACCTTTCTCGGGTTGACCTCCCATACCTTGTGGTGAGCCAACGTTGAAATTGCTACCCCCTACAACATGTGAACAACTAGACTTTAAGCCAAACGGGGTGATAATTCATGATGAATAGGAAAAATAAAATGCAATGATATGAGTGAAAGCATTGGACAAATGAGTATATATATTCTAAATATATCTATTTACCTAGGACTAGACAAGCAAAAAGTGTTAGTTGCTACCAAAATTAAGATAGAGGTGCCTCCTACCAACTAGAACCTACTAGTGAACCAAAAATCGAGTATTCACACTATTCACATATTTACACAACCAAAATCATGGCACTCATTGCACTTAAAGTGAAATCCCCTGCAACGGCCCTAAAAATTTGACGACGCCCAATTGTACGAGTTGGGATTTCTCAAAATAGGATTAACGTTGCAAGTATAAACCCAAACCCAATAATCGGTCACCGACCAATTTGGAAATTCATAAGATGTGTCACAACTCAACCAATTTAAAAACCGAGAGTAATTGACTCCCGGGTCATCTCCCGAGGAATCACTTAAGGGGCAATGAGTGTGCAAATTCCGGTTATAGGGGTTGTCAATGAAGAAATGAACATATAAAGCAATAAAATAACATGCAAAATTGTAATGATTGAACTAATAAAGAAATTAAAGAACCGACTATATAATATAAACAAGTAAAGTATAAAAGAGATTAACATAACAATGTATGGAAAATTGAATGCATAAAATGGGGTCTTGGCTTGGAGTGAGCTAAATGTTGTTTCCTTGTTGGAACCACAACTATGACAATTATGATGGATTAGTCTTACTTTATCAACCCTCACATCGGAAGGTAAGTTAAATGAGCATAAGTGTTCTTAACCCACAAATCCTAACTTGCTTGCTAATTGCCTTAGCAACAAATTAGCGTTAGTGGGAATAAGAACAATTAACAACCCAAGAATTGACACTAAATGTTGGACATTCCAACTCTAGGTACCCAAGTGCTCACTTTACCCAAGCCAAGAGACAAAAATTTAGCCTAAAACCATGTTTGACATTTTGTCAAACACTTGGTGGGAAAAATGCTTAAACATGAGAAAAATAAGAAAATACTTGAAATTAAAAGCACCAAGTGATCTCAATCAACAAGAATAACATAAGTAAGCATAGAAAAAACACCAAACATCAAACTCATCAACAAGAAAGTGAAATTGCAAAAGAGAGGCAAAATTAAACTATAACTTGAATGAGAAAAAAGAGTAAAGACAATATAACTATAAAGAGTAATAACAAGAGAATACTTACAATGAGATTAGCAAAATCCAATGATCAAAAATGGAAATGGCACTTGGAATGTAAAATCCTAATGAAACCCTATTGGAGAAGATGAGAAAAACTTAGAGAAAACTAAAACTAAAAACCTTCTATTCTACTCCTAAAACTATACTAATGCTATGCTATGTTATTTTCTTCATTTCCCCTCCAATATGAGCTAGAAGACTTTAAAAATGGGCCTCCAAAGCCTCCAAATCGCGAGTCACGTGCCTTTCTAATGAAGTAATGCGCGGACGCACAGGCGTGTGCGTCCGCACACTCTGTGAAAATTCCCTCCTGTGCGTACGCACAAGTATCTGTACGCACGTACACTAGGCGATGCTTGGTGGGACGCGCGACACGCTCGAATTAATCTACGCGCTCTGCTTGGGCTCCTGTGCGGACACACAAGAGGTTGTGCGCACGCACACGTCTCTGAGCTCACCTCCTTTGATTCTTCATGTTTCTTCCACTCTGCAAGCTCTTCTTCCATTTTCTCCAACCCATTCCTATCTTATACACATGAAATGACTCACAAACACATCAAGGCATCGAATGGAAGGCAAATGGAATAAAAATAGATCAAACTAAGCACAAAAGAGCATATTTTCATAATCAAGCACAATTGGGGAGGAAAGTTCAAAAGCTTGCTATTTAAGGGAATAAGTGTAAGTTTATGTGATGAAATCCATTCAATTCTAACAAAAAATCATCATCAATCATGGATTCATCAAGTTTCTTCTACTATTATTGTTCCGGCACTTTAGTTATCTATTCCTCGTTGTGATTTCCTTATTTTGCTAATTTAATTTGTGAACTTTTGATGTTCGATTCAATTTCCATATTAATGCAATTTATGTTTTTCCATGGTTATTGTTACTCTTTTTAATTGTTAGTCATTGATGTTTGCAATTGGTTGTTTAAGTTTATTTTCCTTGTTAGTTTTCTATGCTTTTATTTTGTGCCTACCAAGTGTTTGATAAAATGCTTGGAAGGATGTTAGAGTAGATTTTATGTTCTTGGCTTGGGATGGTAACTTAGTAACTCTTGAGTTACTAATGACCAAGTAATTGATGATTGATAGCCATTGACTCTAGTTCTTACTAATTGAATTGTTGGAGAACTAGGACTTATGGACTTGGATTGATATAACTCATTTAACATTCCTTTACTACTAGTTAGAGGATGAATTAATGGGATTGATCTTTGCCAATTCTCATGTTGTGGTTAGTGATAAGGAGAAAGATCCTTGACCACCAAACCTTGCCAAGACCTCTTTATCATTTGGATTTTATTACCATTTACTTTTTCTTGTTTCTTAATCCAAAACCCCAAAAATATACAACTCATAACCAATAATAAATACACTTCCCTGCAATTCCATTGAGAGATGACCCGAGGTTTAAATACTTCGGTTATTACTTTTAAGGGGTTTGTTACCTGTGACAAATAATTTTTTGTATGAAAGGATTTTAGTTGGTTTGGAAACTATACTTGCAACAAGAATTTATTTGTGAAATTCTAAACCGTCAAAAATCCGTTCATCGGTTATCGTATCTTTAGGAGATTTAAATTAAGTTATATTATCTTATCTTTTAGTTAGTTTGTTAGGAGCCTATTTAAACACCTTTGATGAGAAAATTTAGATAACTTTTGATGAATAAAATATTCAGTTACTTTATGCATGTTTTTATTGTGTGATTAAGTGAGGTGTGTGATTTGCTTCACTTGTAGAAGAAGATTGAAGGATCCAACCTAAGACGAACCTACGTGGGGGTTTCTTTAACTTTAGCCCTCTGATCTAGATTGTCAAGGGCAAGTTCTTTGAAGGTCTAGTAAGTAATCTCTTCCGGTGACCTATATTGCTAAGAACAGGTATCTTAGAGATCTAGTAGAAAAATCTTTCTCTATCATTTATGTTTTCATTGTGTTTTTAGGGTGTTTTTCTTTAGGCATATTTAAAATGGATTTGTTAGTTAAATATTTATTTATGTTTGTTTTTCTTTAAACTAAGTTATTAAGCATATGTTTATTAACTTAGGTATTAAGTATTTAACTAAATATTTTTAGTTAACTTAATTAAGTAACAAGATGTTAATGTTTCTAGTTATTAGATATTTAAATAATTTTTTTTTTCAAATTTGTTATTTGATATTTACTTGTTAGTTATTTAAGTAAATGTTTTTACTTAATGTAAATTATGAAGGAGATGAGAAATGAATGTTGTTATTAATTATTTAACTAAATATTTCTATTTAAATTACATTATATAGATGTTTATTTAGATATTTATTATTTAAGTAAATATTTTTATTTAAATTAATTTAAAAGGTAAATATTTATCGTTATTTGTTAAAATAATTTACTGTAAAATTTTTATAGCTTGATAAGTTTACATATTTGTTATTTTCATTTTTTATTATTTACTAGAGGCCTTGCCTACTATCTCCCAGGAGAGTGAGTTGCACACTCCCACCACTGGACGCCTGATAAACCACTATTTTATGGTTTACAATGTGTTTAATTGTGTGGTTTTATCATGGTCTTTACCCACTTATTCATATAATTAGCATGCACTTATATTTCCTTCCTAAAATTATTACATGATTGAAAACATGCTTCTTTGGTCTTAATTTAGCTAATCTTAATTCTCTCTTATTACCATTCGATGCTTTGATCTATGTGTTAAGTGTTTCAGGCTTTATAGGACATGAATGAGTGAGAGATTGGGAAGGAAGCTTGCAAAAATGGAAGAAACACAAGAAATTAAGGAGATGACTAGCGAGAAGTGACGCGTACGCGTTAGCGACGTGACCGCGCGGAAGAACAGAATCCGCAGTGACGCGGTCGCTTGGCTCACGCGACCGCGCGGATCGGAAAAGTACAAGTGACACGGAAGCGTGGACGACGCGAACGCGTGGCAGGGAAAAACGCGAATGACGCGTCCGCATGGATGACGCGATCGCGTGACGTGCGCGATCTGTAGAATTACAAAAGTCACTGGCAGAGATTCTGGGCCGCATTTCAACCCAGTTTTTGGCCCAGAAACACAGATTAAAGTCAGGGAACTTGCAGAGACTCAGGAGGCTTTAGAAGAATTCACTTTTTAGGATTTAGATGTAGTTTTTAGAGAGAGAGGTTCTCTCCTCTCTCTTAGAATTTAGGATTAGGATTTTTAGAAATTAGGAATTTATCTCATCTTCACATCAGATTCAATATTTCTTTATTTTGACTTTCCTTCTACTTTGAGATACTTAAATGCTTTCATTTGTATTTGATTTATGTTGCCCAATTGGCTTATGAACTTTTCCATGTTAGATTTTATTACTTTGAATGTATTGTTATTTGAGGTATTCCAGATATTGATGATTTTAATTTAGCTTTCTACATTTTTGGTTTTAGTTAAAAAATTAGTAACTCAGGAGTTACCTCAACTCAATATAATTGATAATTATTATCTATGCTAATTGAATTGAACTTCAATAATCCCAACCTTTTCTTAGGAAATAAATAGGATTCGAAGATCAAACTAATTAGTCGCTTGACTTTCCTTTGCTTTAGTAAAGGTCAACTAAGTGGAATTAAGATTCAACTTTCATTATTATTGATAAGGATAACTAAGTCTGGACTTCCAATTTCTCATGCCTTGCCAAAAGTTTGCTTTACAGTATTTATTTATTTTAATTGTCATTTAAATTACTTGTCATACTTCTTCCTTAATTCCAAAACCCCCAATTTTACCTTTTTCATAACCAATAATAAAAACATACCTCCCTGTAATTCCTTGAGAAGACGATACGAGGTTTAAATACTTCGGTTATCAATTTATTTAGGGGTTTGTTACTTGTGACAACCAAAACGTTTGCACGAAGGGTGATGTGTGGAAAACGATCCAACACAAAACTCACCGGCAAGTATACCGGGTCGCATCAAGTAATAAAAACTCACGGGAGTGAGGTCGATCCCACAGGGATTGAAGGATTGAGCAATTTTAGTTTAGTGGTTGATTTAGTCAAGCGAATCAAGTATTGGTTGAGTGGTTTATATTTAACAGAAGCTAAATTGCTTGGAATGTAAAGGGAGAGGGGAGAATTGCAGTAAATTAAAGGACAGGAAAGTAAAAGTGCTGAATCTTAAAGAACAAGAAATTAAATGACTGAAACTTAAAGTGCAAGAAATGTAACTTGCAGTAACTTAAAGTGCAAGAAATATAAATTGCTTGAATGGAAAAGGGAGTTGAGGATTGAGAATTCAGAAATTCAGCAAAGGAAAGTAAATTGCAACAATTAAATAAGCAGAAATTGAATTAGAAACAACTAGAATTCAAACAGAAATGGGAATTAACTTGAATCATAGGTTCACAGAAGAACCAACAAGGAAAATGGGATCTCAGGACTCAAGAGACTAGATAGCAAAGTCTAGATCTCAATTGCCTTCCCAGATCCATGTTCACAAAGCAATTAACCAGAAATTGAAGAAGAAGCAGTAAAGGAATTGTGATTAAACTCAATTATGCAGAAGAGGAATTAAAGAGATTTTGAATGGAGATTGAGACAGAATTTCCTCAATTCTTCACACCCAAAACTCAAAACAAGGAAATTAAAAGTGCTCAAGCAAGAACGAGGAAGAAGAGAGATCAATTCTCCTCCCCAATTCTCTGAAATCTCAGTGAAGTCTCCAAGAGAAAGTTCAAAAGCTCAAAATAAAAGTAAAGGTTCAAAGGAAAATTCAAAGTTCAAAAGTAAGGGAAAAGGTCCTAATTACATCAAACTAGCTCCTATTTATACACTTTCTATTCTTGGATCTTAGGATTTGGATGGGCTTTTGATTTGGTGAAGGAATGAATTTTATTGGATTTTTAATCTAATTTTAGCCCATGAAGGATTGCTTCCAGGAGGCTGCCCTGCCCTTGTGGAGGGCAGGGCAGGATTTGATGCGTGCGGCCTTGGTGCGAGCGTGGTGTGCGAGCTTGGTGCGCAGGATGCTGCCCTGCCCTCGCGGAGGGCAGGGCAGAAATTTCTGGTGCGCCATTTTGGTGCCTGTGCGTGCTACTGGTGCTGCCGAGTGATGCCTTGGTGCGCCAGTTTGGTCCGCTGGCCGTGCCACAACAAAATGCTGCCCTGCCCTCGCGGAGGGCAGGGCAGTGTTTCCAAATTGAAGTCCCGTGTTCGAGACTTGGCCGATGCACACGCTACTATTTTTCCTCGGCTTTCTTGGCACCATAATGAGGCCTAGTTCCTTGCTTTCTCCTTGTGCCGTGTTCGACTCTTGTGGCAAGCATTGGTAGGCTTTTTCCTTTGATTTATTTTCCATGAAGGCCCGATACTGCCCTTGTGGAGGGCAGGGCAAGGTTTTGCTCTTCTTTGATCCAAGGCACAATTTTGTGCTCTGCCCTTGTCGTGGGCAGGGCAGAGTTGCCTCTCAAGCCTTGTTTCATTATGTTGCCCTCCTGGAGGGCAGTGTGCCCTTGTGGAGGGCAATGTTTGCTTCCTCACTTCCATGTGCCACACTCTTTTCTCCTTGGGCCACGCTTTCTTAAGCCACGTTTTTCCTTTTTTTCTTTCTTTCTTCACCTACAAGAAACCAAAACAACAACTCAAAGTACCTCTAAATTCACAAGGTTTATAATTCATTAAAAATCAATTAATTCTTGCTCAAACCTTATGATTTAGTATCAATTTAATGGTAGTTGCTTGATTTAAAGAAGTTATGCATTTTCATTCCAAATCACTTACTTAGGATGCAAGAAAGTGCATAAAGACTAATAAAACAAGTGAAATTAGCTTGAAAAATGGGTATATGATGACTTGTCATCACAACACCAAACTTAAATCTTGCTTGTCCCCAAGCAAGCATCAAAACTAAGAGAAAATGAAATGAACAAGAATAGCAAACATATCCTTATTAGGCATATAGCAGAACTTGATTTATGGAGTTTTTATGCAGACAATGATAACTCAATTATTGTTGCTGTTACATAATATACATTTTTCCTCAAAGGCTTACTAAACTTGCTGTTATAAGGTTTATTCTTTCTTTGCTCCCTTGCTAACTTTTCTTTCTCATGTTGCTTAACAAGCTTATTATTCTTTTGGAGGCTTGGTGTCTAATGTTGCAGTAGTAGCCTTTGGCTTTATTTTTACTCAACATCTTTCCACCACAGACACATGGCTCACTATTTCTTCCTAGGATCATTGATGCCCAGCATCTGTTTGGATAACTAAATGTTCTGTATCTAAGTTGCTCTTTATTGTGGACTTTCAATTGGCCATCCCAAATCAGTTGATCTAAGTGACCGGGTTTTAAAATACCCCTTAGAATTTACTTATCCAAGCATATCTTAGTACAAGAACACCACAGGCATATGTCCTAGGGTCCAAGCTATTGGTGTCCAACCTTTATTCTTTGTTTTTCTTGCCACTTTGGCCTTTTCTTCTTCCTTTTCTTTCTGTTTTTGTTCCCAAGGGCTTTTTTCTTTATTGATAAGAATCTTTATAATAGCAAGCTAACTCACAATTGAATGAGAATGATATTATGCAACAATTATGTCATGAGTTATGCATTTAATCAAACACAAATACCACCATTAACTTCCATTCTTACTTATGCAACATTGGATATTTCACTTTTCAATTCAAACAATTTTCTTTTATTTAAGCATATGGGAAACAAAACAAAATTCAGCTCGATTATGGATGACAAGCAATATGCAGATTAACATACTTAATCAAACTACTTCACTTGCAACTAGATAAACACTTTAGCAGGATACATAATGGTTCCCATGTTCAAAACAATTCACAGCAGCAAGGATTAAGTTTAGATACAACCTTTGAAGTTGCAGCCCTTTGATTCTTCCTTCTGTTGTGTTTTCTTTGAGTTAAGATGCACAATTTCTTCAATTGTTGACTCATGTCCTGCATAATTCTCAAAGTTGCTTGCTTCTCAAGCCCTTAATTGCATGGTTAGTATGCATAAATTGAGTGTGGCTCTTGGATTTATTTAGGTGTTGGGGACACCAAACTTAATTGCTTGCCATTGCCTCTGATGCAACAAGTTAACCATATGGGAAACCTTGTGTTCTTGCTAAAGGTTAGGGAATTTAGGCTAGAAAGCATTTAAATAGTTGGATAATTTGTTTGATTGCTTAGAGCTAGCATTATGTAAAAGGTGAGAATGTGTTTTTAAATGAGATTTTTGGTGGAACACTAAACTTAGAATCTTTCATTCTCCCTTAAATTGTCTTGGTGTGCAACACCAAACTTAGCTCCTTGCAATCCATACCAATTATTCAACATTTTTATTGAAAAAGCTATAAAAGAAAACTACCTCAGGTTGGGTTGCCTCCCAACAAGCGCTTCTTTATTGTCACTAGCTTGACATCCTCCATTCTTTGATCATGGAGGCTGAAAATCATAGTGCCTCAGCTTTTCACCTCTTATTGTGAACTTCCTTCCAGTCTCCTCTTTGATGATCTCTAGGTGTTCAAGTGAAAGGACCCGGTTCACAGTGTAGCACTCAGATGATTGTGGAGACACCTTCATTGGTTGGGTGTTTAACATCACTTTATCCCTTGGTGAGAAGCCTTCAGTGGGAATTTTCTTATTTCTCCACCCTTTTGGCCTCTTCTTCTTTTCTTCTTTCTCAGGAGATAATTCATGCCTTGGTGGTTCTTTATCTGGAGTGTTGAGGCTCCCATATGGGGGTTTTGGATCTAGTTCCTCCTTGATTTCTTTGATCTGTTGCACCATCTCTACTTCTTTGAAGCATGGATTTGGAAGTCTTGGAGTTAACTCATTGAATGCCTCTTTCAAGCTTTGATCCCTGGCTTTATTCTCTGTATAATCTTCTTCTTGAGTGGGTTCATGCAGGGTTTTAAAAACATGGAATGCTAGGTGCTCATCATACACTCTCAACAACAATTCCCCTTTTTCAACATCTATCAATGCTCTGCCTGTAGCTAGGAAAGGCCTCCCCAGAATGATGGGAGTGTTAGGGTCCTCCTCCATATCCAGGATGATAAAATCAGCTGGGAGAAGGAATTTCCCCACCTTTACCAATACATTCTCTACAACTCCAAGTGCTTGCTGGATGGATTTGTCAGCCATTTGCAGGAGTATTCGTGTGGATTTCAGCTCACAAATTCGGAGTTTCCTCATTAGAGACAAAGGCATCAAGTTTATGCTTGCACCAAGGTCACAGAATGACTTCTCAATTGTTATGTCTCCTATGGTGCAAGGTATGTAAAAACTCCCAGGATCATCTTTCTTCTCTGGCAACTCTTTTGGAGGATAGCACTACATTCCTTTGTCATCTCAACAATTTGTCCTTCCTTCAAGGGTCTTTTCTTTGTTAGCACTTCTTTCATAAATTTGGCATATAATGGCATCTGTTCAAGTGCTTCTAAGAAAGGAATATTGATGCTGAGTGTCTTGAATATGTCCAGGAACTTTGAATATTGCTTATCCTCGTTTTCCTTTTGAACCTCTGAAAGTATGGAAGTTTGGGGATATCTGGCTTCACCCCTTCCTTCTTCTCTTGTAGCTGTGTTTCAAGGATGTCCTCATCTTTCTTTGAGCTATTTGCATTCTTGGTCTTTCTCTCCTCTTTACTTCTTTCTTCTGTCTCTTCTTGTGGAACTTTTCTGTTGTGTTCTTCCTGATTGATGGCTTCCCTCTTTATAGTCTTCTCACTTCCCACTGTGATTACTTTGCACTCCTCCCATTTTGTGGGTTTTCCTTTGTCCCTTGGGTGTTCTTCAGTGACATTGGGGAAGGCATTTGCTCTCTTCTCATCCATTTCTGAAATTTGCGTAGCCATTTGCCCCATGTGTCTCTCAAGGTTTCTGATTGAGGTTTCTTGGTTTTTGAATGCCAGGGTCTGATCTTTCCTTGCAGCTTCCTGATCTTGTCTTGCCATCTCTTGATTTTTCATGAGTTTCTCCATCATTTTCTCTAGACTTGAGATTCTTTGAGAGTCTGAATTTGGTTGTGGTTGTGTGAAATGAAATGGTTGTTGTTGGAAGTTGTTTGAATAAATTGTGGGGGTACTTTGTGGTTGGGATATGGATGTGGAAAAGTTATTCTGGTGGTTTTGTGAGTTATTATGGGGTTGGTGATATGTGTTTTGTGAATTTTTGAATTGGTTAGTATTATTGGATGAATGGTTATGGTTGCTTGTGTTGCTGAGGCTGCCAGAGTTGAATTCCCTTTGTCCTTGATTCTAATGCTCACCCCACCTTGAATTAGAATGAGTCTTCCAGGGTGTCTTGTGTGCATCACCATGAAAATTGTGTTGAAATGAACTTGAAGTATTATTCATGCATTGCACCTGCTCAGGGCTTTGTTGCTCAAAATTGAATGTCCCAAAACTTTCTTCAGATTGATTCCACCCATGTGAGGTTTGAAATTGGCATTGTGTGTTTACTGCAACACCTTGCAGTCCATCAATTTTCTTGGCCATCATTTCTATTTGTTGCTGAAGTTGTTGATGCATCTGTCTATTTTGTGCCAAGAGAACGTCAACACCTTCAAGCTCCAGGACGTCCCTTCTCTGGGCTGGTTGGCGTTGTCTTTGATGAGCAAAGAAATATTGATTGTTTGCCACCATCTCTATGAGGTTTTGGGCTTCCTCTGCTGTCTTCATTAGCTGCAATGAGCCTCCTGCTGAATGATCTAATGCTTCTTGAGCTTTTTGAGTCAACCCTTCATAGAAGTTTTGGAGTCTATCCCACTCACTAAACATTTCTGGGGGACATTTCCTGATTAAGGCCTTGTATCTCTCCCAAGCATCATACAGCGACTCTCTATCCATTTGAATGAATGTTTGCACCTCTGTTTTCAGCTTGATAATCCTTTGGGGAGGATAGAACTTGGCTAGGAATTTGCTCACTAAGTCTTCCCAATTATTGATGCTTTCTTTGGGAAATGTCTATAGCCATTGAGTGGCCTTATCCTTCAGAGAGAATGGAAATAGCAGTAGCTTGTAGATGTCTGGATGCACACCACTTGTTTTGACAGTTTCACAAATCCTGAGGAAGATGGATAAGTGTTGGTTTGGATCTTCAAGTGGACTTCCTCCATAGGAGCAATTGTTCTGCACCAGAGTGATAAGTTGAGGCTTCAACTCAAAATTATTTGCATGAACATTGGGAGTGAGTATGCTACTCCCGCAGTTTCTTGCATTGGGGATAGTGTAAGAGGCCAACACCCTTCTTGCAGGCTGGGTATTGTTGCTCCCTCTTCACGCACCTCAACCTCCATGACTTGCAAGAATCACAAACAAACCAAATGAAACATGGACATTCTAATGCTAGAATGTGGTTAGAGGGTTAGGTGACACAATGTGTCAAACAGTTAATGTGCTTAGTTAAAAAGAAAAAAAATGCTTAATCTAGACCACCACCTTACTTAATCATTGTCAATCTAATTCAATCCCCGGCAACGGCGCCAAAAACTTGATGTGTGGAAAGCGATCCAACACAAAACTCACCGGCAAGTATACCGGGTCGCATCAAGTAATAAAAACTCACGGGAGTGAGGTCGATCCCACAGGGATTGAAGGATTGAGCAATTTTAGTTTAGTGGTTGATTTAGTCAAGCGAATCAAGTATTGGTTGAGTGGTTTATCTTTAACAGAAGCTAAATTGCTTGGAATGTAAAGGGAGAGGGGAGAATTGCAGTAAATTAAAGGACAGGAAAGTAAAAGTGCTGAATCTTAAAGAATAAGAAATTAAATGACTGAAACTTAAAGTGCAAGAAATGTAAATTGCAGTAACTTAAAGTGCAAGAAATATAAATTGCTTGAATGGAAAAGGGAGTTGAGGATTGAGAATTCAGAAATTCAGCAAAGGAAAGTAAATTGCAATAATTAAATAAGCAGAAATTGAATTAGAAACAACTAGAATTCAAAGAGAAATGGGAATTAACTTGAATCAGAGGTTCACAGAAGAACCAACAAGGAAAATGGGATCTCAGGACTCAAGAGACTAGATAGCAAAGTCTAGATCTCAATTGCCTTCCCAGATCCAAGTTCACAAAGCAATTAACCAGAAATTGAAGAAGAAGCAGTAAAGGAATTGTGATTAAACTCAATTATGCAGAGAGGAATTAAAGAGATTTTGAATGGAGATTGAGACAGAATTTCCTCAATTCTTCACACCCAAAACTCAAAACAAGGAAATTAAAAGTGCTCAAGCAAGAACGAGGAAGAAGAGAGATCAATTCTCCTCCCCAATTCTCTGAAATCTCAGTGAAGTCTCCAAGAGAAAGTTCAAAAGCTCAAAATAAAAGTAAAGGTTCAAAGGAAAATTCAAAGTTTAAAAGTAAGGGAAAAGGTCCTAATTACATCAAACTAGCTCCTATTTATACACTTTCTATTCTTGGATCTTAGGATTTGGATGGGCTTTTGATTTGATTTGCTTCCAGGAGGCTGCCCTGCCCTTGTGGAGGGCAGGGCAGGATTTGATGCGTGCGGCCTTGGTGCGAGCGTGGTGTGCGAGCTTGGTGCGCAGGATGCTGCCCTGCCCTCGCGGAGGGCAGGGCAGAAATTTTTGGTGCGCCATTTTGGTGCCTGTGCGTGCTGCTGGTGCTGCCGAGTGATGCCTTGGTGCGCCAGTTTGGTCCGCTGGCCGTGCCACAACAAAATGCTGCCCTGCCCTCGCGGAGGGCAGGGCAGTGTTTACAAATTGAAGTCCCGTGTTCGAGACTTAGCCGATGCACACGCTACTATTTTTCCTCGGCTTTCTTGGCACCATAATGAGTCCTAGTTCCTTGCTTTCTCCTTGTGCCGTGTTCGACTCTTGTGGCAAGCATTGGTAGGCTTTTTCCTTTGATTTATTTTCCATGAAGGCCCGATACTGCCCTTGTGGAGGGTAGGGCAAGGTTTTGCTCTTCTTTGATCCAAGGCACAATTTTGTGCTCTGCCATTGTCGTGGGCAGGGCAGAGTTGCCTCTCAAGCCTTGTTTCATTATGTTGCCCTCCTGGAGGCAGTGTGCCCTTGTGGAGGGCAATGTTTGCTTCCTCACTTCCATGTGCCACACTCTTTTCTCCTTGGGCCACGCTTTCTTAAGCCACGTTTTTCCTTTTTTTCTTTCTTTCTTCACCTACAAGAAACCAAAACAACCACTCAAAGTACCTCTAAATTCACAAGGTTTATAATTCATTAAAAATCAATTAATTCTTGCTCAAACCTTATGATTTAGCATCAATTTAATGGTAGTTGCTTGATTTAAAGAAGTTATGCATTTTTACTCTAAATCACTTACTTAGGATGCAAGAAAGTGCATAAAGACTAATAAAACAAGTGAAATTAGCTTGAAAAATGGGTATATGATGACTTGTCATCAAAGGGATTTCTGTTGGTTTAGAATCTATATCTACAACGCGACTATTTTTATAAAATTCTTTACGAGCAAAAATCCTAACGTCAAAATGGCGCCGTTGCCGGGGAATTGCAAACGTGTGCCTTATTATTGGTTATTGTAAATATTTTTCAAAAAAAAATATTTTTCTTTTACTTGTTTATTTGTTTTCTCTCTTCCCCCTTATTTCTGATAATTACCATGAATTCTCACCCCTCTCACTTTGAGTTTGGTTCTAACTTTGTTGAAGGAAATAGAAACCACAGCAGGAATATGCATCAATGTCAGACCAATCAAGGAGGGATGGATCCAAGAGGATCTAATCAACCCTTTAGGCAACAACACCCTCCAAGAAATCATGGACAACGACCATTCTACAATGCATACGCAGCTGAAAGATTTGGTGGACCGCCTAGTAGCTACCAACAAGCCCCACCCTGTGCTCAGAGAGACCATCCTCTCGACATAACTTCAAACCACCACACTCACAAGCTTCTTTTCACCATTCACTACCACATGATCCTTATCCACCCCAACACCAATTCAATTACTCACAAGAACCACCACTCCCCCATACACCATGCCCATATCCATCAAAGCCAGAATCACAGGTTCGCTTTGAAGAATTAATAAACCAATTTAATGCAACCCTTCATCAACTGGAGCAAGCAATTAATCAATTATCTTCCAAACGTTCAGACACTCAACAGACCCCCATGGCTTTATGTGGGGAATCTAATGAAGAATGTATTGTGAAAAGGACACAAGAAACTCCAGTGGACAGCATAGAGCATAACTTCGTACTAGAACAAATAGAGGAAGCTGTCATGGTAGAAGAAGAAGAGTTGGTTGAAGAGTTAGGAGATGCCGAACCGCCACCTGAATCCAGAATTGTGGAGAATTCCGTCAAGGATGTTACAATTGATGCTAAAGAGGATTTTGCACCGCTTCCAATGCAAATATCTTATGAAGAACTGGACCGAATAACCCAGGACGCAGGTTTTCTTGATGATGATGATCACGAGTCCTGTTCTCTTAGTTACAAACTTGCATCCGCAAGTGATTTTTTTGAGACAGAAGAATCTTCCCCGAGTGAACATGAAGATGATGCTGAGGTAGACTTTTCTCAACCTCCAATATATGACTTGAGCGATGATGAGGGAGATATTGAAGACTCTGATCAAGATATGGTTGAAGTGGAAGAAATTTGCAAAGAAATGGTAGAATTCACAGAAGATTATAAGGGAGTAGAATTTACAGAACCATTGGAAACACCTATCCCAAGGCCATTACCGCCCAACACAAACTACAAGTGGGTAAAATCCTTGCCTTTTATCTTCAATCTTCCACTTGAATATGGTTTGCTTGAAGCAGATGGCCAACTTAGAGCTCTCTGCGGCTTTAAGAGTAAGAGGGAAATGGCTCGTACTCAGAGCTAGTGCACAAGGTTCAATAAGGTTCCACGTTTCAACTTGAGGTGCAAGGATTGGTGTCAAGCTCAATTGAAAGGATCTCGGAAGCTGTTGGGTCACTGCAGTGAGAATTCAGATTGCTTGCCACCCGGATGGAACAATATTGCTCAACAAGAAGACGGGTGCAAAAGCAAGGTTTGGGACCTCGAAATTCATTCTGGCAATCAACACTCTTGGGGCCTTGTTACTTGCTTTAACTTACTTGAAGGCTTTCTGCGCCTAGTTTGGGATCCCAGAGGCTACTGGCATTCCAAGCACTGGTGGAGATTCCTGGATCAGTACAAGCATAAACCACCATAATAAGGAGCTCACCAAATGTCCAACTTAAGGACTTTAACTAAAAGTGCTAGGTGGGAGACAACCCACCATGGTATGATCGTTCTTTCCTCATTTTTATTTGTTTTCAAGTTTTATTTTATCTTATTATATTGAACCTGGAGTTTTGCATAGCATTAATAATAGCATTGCATTCTGCATTTTTCATGCATAAAAAAAAATGCCACGCGACGTGACCGCATCAGCGACGCGTCCGTGTCGCAAGGAGATTAGAGAAAATAAAAACGAATAGAGTGTCACACTGGAGCGTGGTTGGAGGCGTGCCAGTGGCACAAATCGTCCCACGCGACCGCGTCGCTGACGCGTCCGCGTCACATGGGCATAATGGCCTCCCACGCGGCCGCGTGCCCTGATTTTCGACGTACAAAGGGTGCACAACGAATTATTGTGCGAGAGTGGTGCTGGATCGGTGCTGGACGCACAATCTCTATCACGCGACCGCGTCGCCAATGCGCCCGCGTCATTCCCTTCTCAAGCCCACTCACGCGATCGCATGCCTCACGCGATCGCGTCACCCCAAATTTGGCAAAAATAAAAATTCGAATAGAGAGTTGTGCGAGCGCGAGGCTGCCCTCGCACTAGTAGCATAACCTGAGTCACGTGACCGCGTGACCGAGGCGATCGCATCAATCAGTATAAGCGCAAGTTACACGACCGCGTGCCCCACGCGACCGCGTCGATTGCGCCACACAGCTTATCCTAATTTGCCAAATATCTTATCTTTTCTTCCCCAATCCTAATTTTTCCTCCCTCCTTTCTTACTTACTTCTTCTTCCCTTCTTTCCCTTCTCATTCTTCTTATCTTTTATTTTCTTTTACTTAACTGCATACTTTCATTTATTGCATTATTTTCCTTGGTGTTGGAATTTTATTTGGGTCATTATTTTTTCTATATTTTTGTGGATTATTTGACAATTATATATTACTTTTTAAAGGGTTGCTTGCATGTTCAATTTAATACTCTCAAATAGCTTATTTACCGTGCATGCTATCATGGTCTTTACCCACTAATTCATATAATTAGCATGCATTTATATTTCCTTCCTAAAATTATTACATGATTGAAAATATGCTTTTTTGGTCTTAATTTAGCTAATCTTAATTCTTTCTTATTTCCATTCGATGCCTTGATCTGTGTGTTAAGTGTTTCAGACTTTATAGGGCATGAATGAGTGAGAGATTGGGAAGGAAGCTTGCAAAAATGGAAGGAACACAAGAAATTAAGGAGATGACCAGCGAGAAGTGATGCGTATGAGTCAGCGACGCGACCGCGCGGAAGAAAGGAATCCGCAGTGACGCGGTCACCTAGCTCACGCGACCGCGCGGATTGGAAAAGCACAAGTGACACGGAAGCGTGGACGACGCGAACGCATGGCAGGGAAAAACGCGAATGACGCGTCCGCATGGATGACGCGATCGCGTGACGTGCGCGATCTGCAGAATTACAAAAGTCGCTGGCAGAGATTCTGGGGCATATTTCAACCCAGTTTTCGGTCCAGAAACACAGATTAAAGTCAGGGAACTTGCAGAGACTCAGGAGGCTTTAGAAGAATTCACTTTTTAGGATTTAGATGTAGTTTTTAGAGAGAGAGGTTCTCTCTTCTCTCTTAGAATTTAGGATTAAGATTTTTAGAAATTAGGAATTTATCTCATCTTCACATCAGGTTCAATATTTCTTTATTTTGACTTCCCTTCTACTTTGAGATACTTAAATGCTTTCATTTGTATTTGATTTATGTTGCCCAATTGGCTTATGAACTTTTCCATGTTAGATTTTATTGCTTTGAATGTATTGTTATTTGAGGTATTCCAGATATTGATGATTTTAATTTAGCTTTCTACATTTTTGGTTTTGGTTAAGAAATCAGTAACTCAGGAGTTACCTCAACTCAATATAATTGATAATTGTTATCTATGCTAATTGAATTGGACTTCAATAATCCCAACCTTTTCTTAGGAAATAAATAGGATTCAAAGATCAAACTAATTAGTCGCTTGACTTTCCTTTGCTTTAGTAAAGGTCAACTAAGTGGAATTAAGATTCAACTTTCATTATTATTGATAAGGATAACTAAGTCTGGACTTCCAATTTCTCATACCTTGCCAAAAGTTTGCTTTACAATATTTATTTATTTTAATTTTCATTTGAATTACTTGTCATACTTCTTCCTTAATTCCAAAACCCCCAATTTTACCTTTTTCATAGCCAATAATAAGAACATAGCTCCCTGTAATTCCTTGAGAAGACGACCCGAGGTTTAAATACTTCGGTTATCAGTTTATTTAGGGGTTTGTTACTTGTGACAACCAAAATGTTTGCATGAAGGGATTTCTGTTGGTTTAGAATCTATATCTACAATGCGACTATTTTTATAAATTCTTTACTAGCAAAAATTCTAACGTCAACGCCATTGTCCCCTACCTGAGGGAGGCTGTCTTCGACACCGTGGTGCTACTCAGGGATTTTGTGTTTGATAACTCCCTAATCATGGCATTTGTGGAACGTTGGCATCGTGAGACCTACACTTTCTACCTACCATAGGGCGAGTGCACCATCACCTTGCAGGACGTCGCATACCACTTCGGGCTAGGCGCTAATAGAGAGCCATTGGGGTGGGTGCTTGATAAACTACTATTTTATGGTTTATCTTATGCTCAATTGAGTGGTTTTTATCAAGGCCTTGCCCACTTATTCATATGATTTGCATGGTTTTACAATTTCTTCTTAGTTTCGTTCTATGATTGAAAACTTGCTTCCTAAAGTCTTTAATTTGTGTAATTTAAGTCTTATTTATACCATTCGATGCCGTGATCCGTGTGTTAAGTGTTTCAGGCATTATATGGCAAGAATGGCTTAGAGAATGGAGAGGAAGCTTGTAAAAATAGAAGGAACACGAGAAATGAAGGAGATAACCAGCGAGCATCGACGCGCATGCATGGCTCACGCGTGCGCACGATATGGAGAAATTTGCAGCAACGCGTGCGCGTGCCTGACGCGTACGCGTAGATTGGAGTTTTCACGAAGACGCGTGCGTGTGCTTTATGCATACGCGTGATACACCAAGATGACCAGCGACGCGTTTGCGTGACTGACGCGTACGCGGGACATGCGCGATCTGCAGAATTAACAGAAATTGCTGGAGGCGATTTTGGGCCAATTTTTGACCCAGTTTTTGGCCCAAAAACACATACTAGAGCCAGGGAACAATAGAGACTCAAAGGACATTCTAATTCTGCATAATTTTAGTTGAGTTTTGGAATCTAAAGAGAGATTACTATTTCTTCCTCTGGGTTTTCTTGACATTCATAGTTTTAGAGTTTTATTGCTTTGCTTTGGATATTGAGAAGATTGATTACCTCCGTTGGAGCTTCCTCATTCTAGTTTGTTTCTCTATTTTTTACTCTTTTGTTGCCCATTGACTTTGTTTAGATAAGTATGTTCATGATTTTGGGATTTATTAATGCAAAGAACCATTTTTACTTTTAATTGATTTTTAGTTATTAATTATCATGTCTATCTTTTATTCCTCTCTTAATTCTGTGAAGGTTATATTCATGTCAATGGAGTAGAACTCTCACTTGACTTGGGGGTTGATTAAGAGGAGACCCTCAAGTTGGAATGCTCAAGTTTACTAAAGCTAATTCTTCCCAAGGGAGAGGATTAGGATTTGTAAATAAGAATTAGCTCAATCACTTGACTTTCCTTTATTTAGTAAGGGTTAACTAAGTGAAAATAACAACCTCTTGAAGCTACACTTGAGAAATTCCAATAAGGATAGAACTTCCAATTAATCTATCCCCGGTCAAGACTTTTTATTTTTCAATGATCATCCAAGGCGAATTCAAAACTCTCTACGAGTATTGGGAGCATTTCACTAATCTCCTAGATGCATGCACCCACTACATGATTGACAAGTTGGTGTTGACCGGCTACTTCACATAAGGCATGAAGCCTCAGGATAAAACTACGTTAGATGGTGCAAGCAATGGTTCTCTGAAAAAGTACAGGACCACAGATGAAGCATGGCAACTAATCACCGACCTGGCTGAGTCTGCTCGGAGTCACAAGCGCAACAGGAACAACCACCCCAAGGCTGTGGCGGAGGTGTCCTCTAGCAATGAGAATAATGCTCTCACACAATCAATATGTGAGATGACCAACCTACTAAAGCAGATACATCTGAGCCAACAACAATATCAACCCCCTTCACCACAACATGGTCAACAACTGGTTCCTCAGAGAATATGTGGAATATGCGCTGATTCTAATCATTACACTGATGAATGTCCACAACTCCAACATGAGGACAACACCGTGGTAGCTACTCATAATTTCTATGACCGCCCGAATCAAGGATACTATCAACAAAGCGGCAACTATAACCAAGGCAGCAACTATAACCAAGGTGGGAACTTTAACCAAGGTTGGAGGGACAACTATAACAGAGGAAGCAGAGACAGCCAAGGAAATCAGAGGTGGAATAATAACAACAATCAGTAGAACCGGTATCCATAGAACCCTACCTGTCAATAGCAAAACCAGAACTAGGCTTACAGAGCACCTCACCTAAGGCAGCCCCAAGCGTCTCAGCAGACCCCTCATATCACTTACCCCTCTTCCTCTTCCAATGATGAGTTACTACACTCTATTGATCAGAGATAGAAGACCATGGAGAACAACCTTGCTTTTACTTTAAATGGTCTGAACTCTACCTTACAAGCTCTTGTCTCACAGATTGGATCACTGAATAACTCCAACAACCAGCCTCCAAGCTCCAGTGGAATTCCTTCTCAACCCTTACCCAACCCCAAGGGTGGCATCAATGCCATCACTTTGAGGTCCGAAACCACAATACAAGAGAGGAATCTTGTGGAACCAAGCCCACTAAAACACGCCCTAGTTGAGGACATGGTTGAAGTGGAGGATGTTGAAAGGGAAGATGAAGTACAAGACATAGTTGAAGAAGAAGCAACTCAACCAGAGAATCTGCACCAGAAGGAGCTAAGGATACCAAAGATGCCACCCCTATCCCATTTCCACATCTTGCAAGAAAGCCAGAAAGCAGATGGAAATTGACCCAAAAATGGTAGAAATCTTCAAAAAGGTTGAGGTAACTGTTCCCCTTTTTGATGTTATTCAACAAGTACCTAAATATGAAAAGTTTCTAAAGGATTTGTGCATACATAAGGATAGGATTAATGAATTAGAAACTATTCCTTTAGGTAGTTCTATATCTGCTTTAATGGGGGATATACCTGAAAAATGTAGTGATCCAGGTCTATGCATGGTTAACTATATCATTGGGGATGTAGTATTTTCTGACTGCATGTGTGATTTAGGAGCGTGTGAGAGTATTATGCCTTTGTCTATATATAATGCCTTGAGGCTCCCTCCCTTAAAAAGGTCGGCAGCTCGTTTTGTTTTAGCAGATAAAAGCATTATTATAGTGGTTGGAATTGCTGAGGACGTGCTAGTGAGCATTAAGGGGCTCACATTTCACATTGACTTCTATATCTTAGAGATGCCCCAAAATGACTCAGGAAAGCCGTCATCCATCTTGCTCGGAAGACCATTCCTGAAGACCTCAAAGTTCAAGTTGGATGCATTCTTAGGAACCTATTCTTTTGAGATAGACGGCCGAGCAGTGAGCTTTAGTCTGAATGAGGCTATGAAGCATCCTCTGGAAGACCATTCCATCTTCCAGTGCGATATAATTGATGAGACAGTGGTTGCAGTTCACCAGGAAGCAGTAGAAGAGATGCACATGGAGCAAGGTCCAAGTGTGGGGAACCCCTCTGAACACAATGAGGATATTATGCCATCATCACTGGCTCCAGACGATCCAGTGCCCAGTCAGGAGCAGAAATTGGAGTTGAAACCCCTTCCACCCCACCTCAAATATGCTTACCTTGAGGACAATCAGAAACTCCCAGTTATTATTGCAAGAGAACTCACATCGCAAAAGGAGGAGCAGTTGCTTGGTGTGTTGAGAAGTCACAAGAAAGCAATTGGGTGGAGCTTGGCGGATAATTTTGTGAGCACAAAATATTTTTAGAAGAGGGAACAAGGCCTGTTCATCAACCCCAAAGAAGACCGAATCCCACCATTTTGGAGGTTGTCACGAAGAAAGTGACCAGACTGCTGGAAGCAGATATCATTTACCCCATCTCAGATAGCGAATGGGTCAGTCCAGTGCAAGTGGTGCCCAAGAAGTCTGGAGTCACAACAGTAAAGAATGAGCAAGGAGAGCTCAAAGCAACTAGAGTGCAGAACTCCTGGTGGGTATGCATTGACTATAGGCATCTCAACCAGGCCACTCGTAAGGATCACTATCCCTTGCCATTCATTGATCAAATGCTGGATCGCCTGTCACGTAAATCGCATTACTGCTTTTTAGATGGTTATATAGGCTATTTCCAGATTCATATAGCTCCTGAAGATTAGGAAAGGACTACTTTTACATCTCCCTTTGGAACTTATGCTTACACGAGGATGCCTTTTTGCTTATGCAATGCACCAGCTACTTTCCAAAGGTGCATGATGAGTCTTTTCTTTGATCTCATTGAAAATTGTAAGGAAGTTTTTATGGATGATTTTAGCTTATACGGTGATTTCTTTAGCCTTTGCTTGGATAGTTTATCTAGAGTATTAGACAGGTGTGTTAGATCAAACCTTGTTTTGAATTTTGAAAAGTGTCATTTTATGGTCAAACAAGGTATTGTTTTAGGACATGTTGTCTCTAATACTGGTATTTCTGTAGATCCAGCAAAGGTAAATGTCATTTCTAGTCTGCCTTACCCCTCCTCCGTGAGGGAAGTCCGTTCGTTCCTTGGTCATTGGTGGACGAAATTGTGATCATCAACAATGGCTCCAAAGACTTGGTGCTCTCAAATGTGAATCACACTTTATCACAACTCTGCACAACTAACCAGCAAGTGTACTGGGTCATCCAAGTAATACCTTACGTGAGTAAGGGTCGATCCCACAGAGATTGTTGGTATGAAGCAAGCTATGGTCATCTTGTAAATCCCATTCAGGCGGATTTAAATGGATTAAGAGATTATTGGTTTAAATAATGAAAATAAAATAAATAGAAAATAAAGATAAAGTTACTCATGTAATCCAATGGTGGGGATTTCAGATAGGTGTATGGAGGTGCTGTGTTCCTTCTGAATCTCTGCTTTCCTACGTCTAAGGTAGAACGGAAGTGGTTGTCAGTCACGCGCGTTCATAGTTGAGAATGATGATGAGTGTCACGGATCATCACATTCATCAAGTTGAAGTGCAACGAATATCTTAGAACAAGAATAAATCGAATTGGATAGAAGATAGTAGTAATTGCATTAAAACTTGAGGTACAGCAGAGCTCCACACCCTTAATCTATGGTGTGTAGAAACTCCACCATTGAAAATACATAAGTGATGAAGGTCCAGGCATAGCCGAATGGCCAGCCCCCAAAATGTGATCACAGGATCAAAAATACAATCCAGGATCCAGGATGAAAATATAATAGTAAAAAGTCCTATTTATACTAGACTAGCTACTAGGGTTTACAGAAGTAAGTAATTGATGCAGAAATCCACTTCCAGGGCCCACTTGGTGTGTGCTTGGGTTGAGCTTGATCTATCCACGAGCTGAGGCTTCTCTTGGAGTTGAACACCAAGTTGTAACGTGTTTTGGGCGTTCAACTCTGGTTCGTGATGTGTTTCTGGCGTTTGACTCCAGAATGCAGCATGGAACAGGCGTTGAGCGCCAGTTTACGTCATCTAATTACGAATAAAGTATAGACTATTATATATTGATGGAAAGCTCTGGATGTTTACTTTCCAACGCCGTTGAGAACGTGCTATTTGGAGTTCTGTAGCTCCAGAAAATTCATTTTGAGTGCAGGAAGGTCAGATTCCAACAACATCAGCAGTCCTTTGTTAGCCTCCTATCAGAGTTTTGCTCAAGTCCCTCAATTTCAGCCAGAAAATACCTGAAATCACAGAAAAACACACAAACTCATAGTAAAGTCCAGAAATGTGAATTTAGCATAAAAACTAATGAAAACATCCCAAAAAGTAACTAGATCATACTAAAAACTACCTAAAAACAATGCCAAAAAGCATATAAATTATCCGCTCATCAGTCATGCAGGTTTTTACCGGAGATTTATCAAGGACTTCAGTAAGGTAGCTTTACCTTTATCTAGACTGATGCAAAAGGATGTTGGATTTGAGCTGAGTGAGGACTGTATGGAAGCATTTGATAAGCTGAAGATTGCCTTAACTCAAGCTCCAATTGTGCGAGGACCAGACTAGAGTCAGCCCTTTGAGATTATGTGTGACGCCTCCAACCATGTTGTAGGAGCGGCGCTGACCCAGCGTGCAGGTAAAGACCCTTTCGTAATTGCATATACTTCGAAGACCTTAGACGCTGCTCAGTCTAATTACACTACCACTGAAAAAGAGCTTTTAGCTATTGTTTTTGCTCTGGATAAATTCCGAGCCTATTTACTTGGTACTAAAGTGGTAGTGTACTCAGACCGTGTAGCTCTTAAATATCTGTTAGCTAAAAAAGAGTCCAAACTAAGACTGATACATTGGATACTGCTGCTGCAAGAATTTGATTTAGAAATTAAGGATAGGAGTGGTTCTCAGAATTTAGTGGCGGACCACTTGAGTCGCCTTAAGCACATCAAGCATGACTCCACTCCTATCAATGATGCCTTTCTATTTGATAGCTTGCATGCAGTATCTGAAGTAGTTCCTTGGTATGCACCTGTAGCTAATTATCTAGTTAGCCATACCTTCCCTCCCAATTTTATTAAGCATCAGAGGGACAAGCTGAAAAGCGAGTCCAAATATTATATTTGGGATGATCCATACTTATGGAGGTATGGTGCTGACTAGATAATTAGAAGATGTGTACCACAATCAGAATTCTAGTCCATTTTGGAAGCCTACCACTCCTCTGAGAGTGGTGGACATTTTGGCCCTCAAAGAACAGCTAGAAAAATTTTAGACTGTGGATTCTGGTGGCCTACTCTTTTTAAAGATGCTGCTGTCTACTGTAAATCTTGTCCCCCATGCCAAAGGTTTGGGAATATATCTAGGAGGGATGAGATGTCCCAACAAATTATGCTATTTTGTGAAATTTTTTATATTTGGGGCATTGACTTCATGGGTCCATTTCCAAACTCTAGTGGCTATCTTTATATACTGTTGGCTGTAGATTATGTTTCTAAATGGGTGGAAGCAATTCCTACCCACACTGATGATGCTAACACTGTTGTCTCCTTTGTTAGAAACTATATTATCTGTTGCTTTGGATCACCACGAGCAATCGTGAGTGATCAAGGCACTCACTTTTGTAATAGGAGATTAGCAGGACTACTGAAGAAGCATGGGATTGTCCACAAGGTAGCGATTGCCTACCACCCGCAGACTAACAGACAAGCAGAGATGTCTAATAGAGAAATAAATCGTATCCTAGAGAAGATAGTCAAGTCTAATAGGAAGGACTAGAGCACCAGGCTACAAGATGCTCTTTGGGCATATCGGACAGCATACAAGACACCAATCGGGATGAGCCCCTTCCGCCTAGTATACGGAAAGGCTTGCCACCTCCTTGTGGAGGTAGAACACAAGGCATTATGGGCAGTGAGAGAAATCAACATGGGATTTGAGAAGGCCGGAGCAGAAAGGAGAATGCAACTGCAAGAATTAGAGAACCTTCACTTAGAAGCATATGATAACTCCAGGCTTTACAAAGAAAAGATAAAAGTTGTGCATGATAAGCACATTAAACGGAGACAGTTTAGACCTGGGGAATTAGTTTTTTCTTTACAACTCCAGGCTGAGATCAAGGTGGGAAGGTCCCTACAGAGTAGAGAAAGCAGAGCCATATGGAGTCTTCCACCTGAGCCATCCTTCAAGTTCCAATATCATCAAAGTCAATGGACATCGCTTAAAGCTATATCATGGTGAGAAGATAAAGGACAACAAAGAGATAGAGGTTTTTCTCTTGGAGGACCCACCAACAGAAGCAGATTAAGCTAGTGGCCCGTCCAACTTAAGGAAGTTAAAGCAAAGTGCTGGGTAGGAGACAACCCACCATGGTATGATTGTTCCTCTCTTCTTACTTCTATTTTAAGTGACTCTTCTCATTATTTCTACATATAGCCTGCATTTGCATCTACAAAAAAAAGAACTGAACAGAAAGTTGCATGGGAATAGTGCAAAGAGTGTGCCAATCGTACAAGCATCACCATGCGTATGCGTCCCTCACGCGTACGCGTCATCTAAGAAATTGGCACTCCACGCGTACACGTCAATGACGCGCATGCGTGCCCTTGCGAATTCGACGTAAAAGGTGTTTTGGCCAAAAGTTGGGCTGGCTTGGTGCTGGCACTGTGCCCGAGGCACGAGTCACATCACGTGTATACGACGCGTGCGCGTCACTTTCAACATAAGCACCTCCACGCGTGCACGTGCCTGACGTGCACGCGTTACATGATATTTTGGCACACATCCCAAATTGAATAGAGGGTTGTGCGAGAGCCACGTTGCCCTCGTGCTATCATCACAAACACGGTCACGCGTCCGCGTGATCGACGCTTATGCGTCACCTCCCCCTCCGCGCAATCCACGCGAACGCGTGGACCACGCGTGCCCGTAATTCGCGAATCCGTATCTGTACCCTACGCAGCCCTATTTTTCATATCTTGTCTTTTTCTTTTTCTAATTTATTTCTTCTTTCTTCTTTTTTCTTTTCTTTCTTCTATTATCTCCCTTTCTCATATCGATTCTTCCCTTCTCTTCTTCTTTCTTTACTCTTTTTTTCTTCTTCCCCCTTCTCTCATATTTTCTCAAATCCACAATCTCCATTACCTCCCTCCATCACCTTCTTCTCAAGGTTCTTCCTTTATCTATTTTTGCATTACTCTACTTTGTGTTCGATATCTTAATGGGTGATTTCTTCTATAAATGCTTGTGATTATTATTATGGAGTTGTTTGACAATTAATATTAATTATTTTTGGGATGCTTGCATGTTCCAATTTAATTCATTCCCTATTATATTAAACATGCTTGCTAAGTATTTGTGAAAAAGCCCGTATGGCATTGTGCATTTTTTTAAATTATTCTATCCTACTACTCTAACGCCTGCTTTTCATAAAACCCCTTTCAATATTTTATTGATTGAATATAATTGTCCATACAAATAGATTGTTAGCTTGAAATACTTGATAATCAAATTAGGCAATTAATGCTTGATCTATACTACTTATGCCTTTGCCGGCATGCTAATAAACATCTTGCATCTTGCCATTATATGCCCTTGCTATATTTCCATTGATGAATTGATACCATGGAATTTGACCATGTTTTTCGTTCACTATTTTCCTTACCTGGGCATTGATTATCACTCGTACTGTCCTCTTCCTTGCTCTAACCTTTGGACTTACATGCTACGTTTCTTTTCCCTTTTAGGATGGCCACCAAGAAAGGTAAAGAGAAAGCTACCCCCAAGCCATAGGCAATGAGAGGCACAAAAAGAGTGCTAGCTGCGGAACCATCTTCAACAGCTGTCAAACCATCAACAAAGCGAGTCAAGAGGATCATCAAGGTCAAAGAATATGAAAAAGCCTTTCCAGCCAAGGACACTACGTGGTTTACTAACCACTTCTACAATAACAAGCACCTTCTTATCCTCCCTGTAAACATTGTTAATCTGATAGAGCCCCGCATTGAAAAGAGACACTGGGATTTCTTACGAAAGCAGCCACGGCAGGTCAAACTTTTATGGGTAGTCAAATTCTACTCCAACTTTCACATGCCAACCCTGAAGTCTGTCTATGTTTGTCAGAAGCAAGTCCCCATAACTGAAGCCATTCAGCAAGATTTTGATCTCCCCCATGTTCCAGAAGGATTGGACTCATACCAAGAAGCTTCTCTCAAGCGCCAGACATACCAATTTGACTAGGACGCCGTTCTCAGAGTTATAGCATTACCTGGCAGCTCATGGATCTATGGGTACCATCGATCCCACCCTAAGAGCATACTGGCTTCAGCACTTACCTTGGAGGCTCGAGTATGGGGACAAATTATGTCCCACTATGTCTTTCCGAGCACTCACGAGTCCTCCTTCATTGCAGCCATGGCCGTACTCATTTGGTGTATCCTTACAGACCAGCCTCTCAATCTACCAAGACACATCCGGCAAGCCATGGGACACGTACAGATTGCGGGTAACTTACCTTTTTCCTCGTTGGTTTCAGATCTAGTCTTCGCAGCCAGAGTCTCCTCCAGAGCTGGGGACACCAAGGCCATGATTCCTTGGGATAATCAGTATGTCCCTAATGGGAAGTACATCTGACCCCCGGTAGCCACTACTAGCCAGGCTGCAGACTCTACCAGAGATATTTCTTCTCCATCCACATCATAAGCACCTTCAACAAATCAACTTCTCCATCAGATACTTGAGAGGTTAAACTGGAAAGACCGGAAGGCAAAGCTAAGGGAGCGCCGTAACCAGCGCTGATTTACATACCTCAAGGAGCTGATTGTTGGTAACCACCCACCTGATAATGACCCAAACACCCTGGACTCCACTTTATTTACCAGCACAGGGAGCCATGACGGTCCCGGTTGTGGAGACACTGCTACCACCCCTTTATTCCTGACTGATGGCACCGAGGACAGTGCCAACCTTTAAGTGTGGGGAGGTTGGTCAGTACCTGACTTCCGGAGATAACTTTTCTCTCTTAACACCAGTAGATAAATTTTCTTTTGTTAGGTTAGGATAGATTGCATAATAATAGGTTTTTGCATGCATGTTCTACTTGATTGAAAAATAATAAGTTTCTTTTTAAGACCCTATTTTTGAAAAATTTCTCTAATTTAAATCAAAACTTTTGTGTTAAAACTTGGTTGAAGATTGTAAATTAGAACATGTTTTAAAGCTAGAACACACAACCTGTGAGATTTGAGCTTAATTACATGGTTACATTATTTAACCATAATATTCTATTCTTGTGTGTTTTCTTCTTTATAATTGTAATTTTTATTTTGTTCCATCCTATATGTCCAATGTTTAGTGTATTTAAATGTATGCATATAATTGAGGCCATCATTTGTTATTAGCTCACTTATCCCAAATAGCCTACCATTCCATTTACCGTTGTTAGCCACTTTGAGCCTTTTAATCCCCATTTGTTCTATATTTTACCACATCACTAAGCCTTAAGCGAAAAAATAATTAATTACCCCAAATGAATCTTTGGTTAGCTTAAGTTAGAGATTGTGTGTCAATTAAGTGCGGGAAAACTATGGGAACATGGGTTGATAGGAATGTGTTATATTTCTACTTTATTTAAATATTGGGAATTTGGGTGCCTACTCATATAAGACCAGAAAAAAAAAATTAAAAATCCATGTGCATTGATATATTATGTTTGCTTTAAAAAAAACCCCAAAAATATGCAAATTAATTAAATAAATAAGGGGACAAAATTATCCCAATATTAAGTTGATAAAAGATCGGTGTACATGTCATACAATTTAAAAAGAAGGTTGATGCATGAGTATGAGATGAAAAAAGTGGAAATTTTGGGTAGCTAGGCATGAATTTAGAAGTTATAAAGAGTGTGTGTGTATAGGTGAGAGCTTAGGTTAGTCAAGGATTCAATTTATAGCTCACTTAGCCATATATATATACCCTCACCTTTACCTTAGCCCCATTACAACCTTGAAAAGACCTCATAAAGTTTGCATTGATACATTAAATATTTGTTGATTGGTTAGGTGAAGAACAGAATTTAGAAAGCATGACTAGAGAAAAGTAGAGTGATTACCCTATACATTTGAGTGACTAGAGTCCATATACACTATCAGTGAGGGTTCAATGCTTGATTCTATGCTCCCTGCTTTCATGAGCCACCTTCTTACAAGTTTACTTGTATTTACTGTAGGATTTGAATTAGTGAAATTTAAATTATGTTTGTCTTGAAGAACGTATTTACTTTTAACCAAGTAGACGAAATCATATAGTTGCATTCATACATAGGTTGCATTGCATTGTATTGCATGAGTCTTACTTTTCCTTACTCATTTATTTTATCTCCTTGAGCTATGCATGAGGACATGCTAACGTTTAAGTGTGGGGAGGTTGATAAACTACTATTTTATGGTTTATCTTGTACTTAATTGAGTGGTTTTTATCAAGTCCTTGCCACCTTACTCATATGATTTGTATGGTTTAAAAATTCCTTCCTAGTTTCATTCTATGATTAAAAACTTGCCTCCTAAAGTCTTTAATTTGTGTATTTTAAGTCTCCTTTATACCATTTGATGCCATGATCCGTGTTGTAAGTGTTTCAGGCTTTATAGGGTAGGAATGGCTTAGAGAATGGAGAGGAAGCTTGCAAAAATGGAAGGAACACAAGAAATAAAGGAGATAACCAACAAGCATTGATGCGCACGCATGGCTCACACGTGCGCATGATATGGAGAAATTTGCAGTGATGCGTGCGCGTGCCTGACGCTTATGCATGAATTGGAATTTTCATGAAGACGCGTGTGCGTGCTTTACGCGTACACGTGATACGCCAAGATGACCAGCGACGCGTACGCGTGACTAACGCGTACGCGTGGCATGCGCGATCTGCAGAATTAACAGAAATTGCTGGGGGCGATTTTGGGCCATGTTTTGACCCAGTTTCTGGCCCAGAAACACAGACTAGAGTCGGGGAACAACAGAGACTCAAGGGACATTCTCATTCTGCATAATTTTAGTTGAGTTTTGGAATCTAGAGAGAGATTACTACTGCTTCCTCTAGGTTTTCTTGACATTCATAATTTTAGAGTTTTATTGCTTTGCTTTGGATATTGAGAAGATTGATTACCTCCGTTGGAGCTTTCTCATT
The DNA here is from genome assembly GCF_003086295.3 of Arachis hypogaea. Lineage (NCBI taxonomy): Eukaryota > Viridiplantae > Streptophyta > Magnoliopsida > Fabales > Fabaceae > Arachis > Arachis hypogaea. Next base: position 42,607,346 of record NC_092044.1, read on the forward strand.
CTAGTTTGTTTCTCTATTCTTTACTCTTTTATTGCCGATTGACTCTGTTTAGATAAGTATGTTCATGGTTTTGGGATTTATTAATGCAAAGAACCATTTTTACTTTTAATTGATTTTTAGTTATTAATTATCATGTCTCTCTTTTATTCCTCTCTTAATTCTGTGAAGGTTATATTCATGTCAATGGAGTAGAACTCCCACTTGACTTGGGGGGTGATTAAGAGGAGACCCTTGAGTTGGAATGCTCAAGTTTACTAATGCTAATTCTTCCCAAGGGAGAGGATTAGGATTTTCAAATAAGAATTATCTCAATCACTTGACTTTCCTTTATTTAGTAGGGGTTAACTAAGTGAAAATACAACCTCTTGAAGCTACACTTGAGAAATTCCAATAAGGATAGAACTTCCAATTAATCTACCCCCGGTCAAGACTTTTTATTTAATTGTATAAATCCTCAACCACTTATCTCTCTGTTCTTCAACTCTTAAAAATATTTGGAAAACCTCTAATCAATAAAATAGCACTCTTCTTGCAACTCGTTGGGAGACGACCTGGGATTCATACTCTCAGTATTTTATTTCTAAAATTTTGTGACAACTCTTTTAAATTGGCACGCGGTGTCTTCATTGTTTAAGAGCTATACTTGCAATGCAGTTTTCTCTATAAACTCTTAATTGGTGATTTACCGCCACGTCAGTGCTTCCGTGATTTCCACACATGGTATGGAACCGAGACATGAGAGTTGGTAGAAGGGTAACTCGGTGCCAGACCTCCTACAGTCCAGTAGTAAGGTGTGCAGAGGAAGGAGTCTTTCTCCCTCAAGCTGACATGGCTTCAGGAGCGACTTTGACAGATGCCCGATGCAGATGATCCAGCCACCCTTCGACAATACGCGAGGTGCTACATACTATTGATGATTGGGTTTACCTGATGACTGATAAGTCAAATAATCAAGTCCATCTCCGGTGGCTCCCACTACTAGAAGACTTTCAGAGGTGTCATTTTCTGTCTTGTGGATTTGTGGTGCTAGCATGGATGTATCATTCCCTATGTTCTACAGCACATCGCTCTACCACAGACATCGTAGGGTGTACTCCTTTACTAGTATATTGGATATACTAGAGATTCCCTCAATGGTATTCATATGAGCGATAGGTTTACATGTATTCCATGGCTGCGAGGTAACTGTTCACTACGATTTTATTATTTTTTGTTTATGTAATTCAATATGATGTGCAATTAATTGAATTGTGGTTATTCTTGTAAATGTCCACAAGTTGATAGGTATGGCATAACAGAGCAGGGATGAGCATGAGCAGAGAGTTCTGCGATGGTGTCGGGCATTGGTTTAGTTATTGTGGGATGAGGTAACTGAGTTACCCTTTTATTTGGTCACAGTTGCATAAATTACTCAAAATTTCGTAGCCCCTGTCACTAATGATTCTTTCACAGAGTATATTGCAGTTCTTGTGGATGCCCTACGATGACCCTGCACTGTAGGAAATCTGCCGTTGTGGCTGAAGGAAGAGGTGGATTGGTAAGAAAGAAAGACTGGGACTCTGTGGTCTCAGACTCAATAATTGACCAGGAAGAATGTTGTTACCATCTTGTGCCATTGCAATAAGCAAAACATCACCATATTTGCCTTACAAATGCATGCCATCGATAGAGACGAACGGCTTGCAATGCTTGAAAGCCTCCACACAGGCAAGGAAGGTCCAAAATACCTTATCAAATATGTTGCAATGACGCACAATAAGGTGGCCATCATAGTACAGTACAACACTGATCTCACATATCATTTTGGGACAATAACTCTGTAGTTCTTGCAGCAACCTCGACACCTTATTTTATGACTCCTCCCAATCACCATATATATGGGCAATTGCCTTTTGCTTTGCCATGTAGACCTTTCTGCTCGAGGGTTTGAAGTGATACCTTTGCCTAACTACACACTGTAGGATAGAGATGCTGATGAATGATGATGATTGTATTAACGGGAAGATGACACGAAAGATGAGACAGCTATCCAACTGTCGGTAGTTTTGAGACATGGTGGGTGCTAATCATGTGTGTGCTTCTCCAATCCAACACACCTCCATAAAGAAATAGAACAACTGTGAATGTGATGGACAACAATCATAACAATGATAAATGAGAAAATAGAACACAATTAAACTTGAACTTACCAATATCTGAGATTTTATCAGAGAGCAACACAGAGACGCCTAGGGTAGCCTGCTTTAGATTGTCGATAATGCAAATGGTACTTTATTTGATCTGACTCCATGACTCGGTACTCAACACTTCTACGAATGCTATAATTATTCATACTTTGCATTACTGCATCTTTCCTTTTAAATCTATGGCCATCCCGAAACTCCACACTGCCGTCTATGTTGTAATCGTCTTCACCCATGTTGAAAAATAGATTTTTCTGTTGTACCATGTTCAGATCCAATATATGATAGTGACTGGATACAGATGATAAGGCCAAAATTGGGTACGGGGCAGGCAGAAGATACTTGCGTGATGCCTCGGCTGGGGTCTCTGGTACAAACTCTTCCTCATCATCATCTTCAAAAGAGCCGCTCTCGTTATACACAACATACTCTTTGTCTGAGTCCTCACTGTTAACGTCCATGTCTTCCACTGAATTAGCAATGTGTAGTGGTGGTAGATAGGTGGATCATCCTGCACAAAGTCCGACTGACCAGATCCACCGCTACCGACATCACCAACCTCCGCAGAAAGCTCCATCACTTGTTCCACCATAATTCTTGTCTGGATGTCATAAAACAGCAGGCGCATATGCTCGTCACCATGGAGGCAAAATAGACAAAACCGAAAAACTTTGTTTTTCATCAGTGCTAGCAACCTATACGGCTATACCCCACATTTCTTATCTCTTTTCTCCTGCTATTACACGTTACTCTATATCAGATTTTTCAACTGCGACAAAAACTTACTCGATAGGTACGTAATAGAATGGAATTTTCATACTTAAATATCACTCTAGAATTATTATTTGTCACATGGTAATTAGAATATACACTTACAATTAAATATTTATTTTATTTATTAAAAAAAATCCGCAATAGATAAGATACTAGTCGTTGATTACATACTAGTCGTTGATTACAGGGGATAAAAGGGCACTTAGATAAAGCGTCTATTTTTGTCAACTCTTCTCTACCATAGTCGTTCGATTCATATATGTCGCATAAACAATCTATGAACGACGTAGTAAAACCAGAATTTCGATGATTTTATTTAGCTCGTGTGATTTTGAAAAAGTAGCTACTAATTACTTGAGAGACTTAGATACAAGCAGTCTCCATAACAAGGTGCTAAAATAGGTTTATTGAAAACCTTAAAAATTTTGAAACAAGATATTTTATCCTTAATATTATGATATCTAATATCTATTAACTATGCGCGATACGTGAAAAAATAAATTAATTATACTATTAATATATTTTAGTAAGTGTTATATTATTTAGATATTAATTAAACAATATATAAATTAATATTAAATTTGAATTGTTTTATATTAAAAATATTTTATATAACATTTATTTGATAATTTGTATATAATTTTTCATATAATTATTCAACTAAAATGTAATATGAATTGAAATATAATTTATTATTTTAAGAATTTAAATTTATTTATTTTTAAAAAACGCATATTTTTATTTGTTGCTTCTATTTTTAAATTTATTTTAGTTGCCATAATTTATCATTTCATATAGTTTTTTTTGGTTTACAAATAATTAAAAAAAGTTAAAAAATAATGAATGAAAATAAAAAAGATAAAAAATATAATATAAAATTATAAATTAGGTTTATAATCAAAGTATATTTGAATATATTTAGTAAGGAGATGTGCCAAATTTAAATTTACTAGGGTTAAAAATAAATGAGAATGAAAAATACAAAAATATAATATAAAATTATGAATTAATTTTACAATCATGATATATTTAAATGTATTTAGTAAAAAAATATGTCATATTTAAACTTATTTGGAGGAGGTTTTTGTCAATTTAGTATGAGAGATTAAGAAAAAAAGAATAATAAGAGTCTTATATAACCTGTATAAGTAGAGTAAATAATATTATAATAAGAATCTTAAGTCTTTACATGTATAAGTTATAGAATTTTAACATTTGTGTTTAAAAATTTCTATAATTATTATTATGATACTTTGAATGTATGTTTATAATATTTAATTAGTACTTTATGTTTTAATCAAGGTTTTGAAAATTAGACCGATCATTGAACGGTTCTAGCTACTGGTTTATTAGTTTATTAGTTCAACCAGTTCAACCGTAATTCAACCAAAATAACTGTTTTATAATAAAATAATAAATAAAATATAAATAAATATACTCAAACATAATCATATTCTAACATAAATCTTAAAATGTTATCCAAATTAAAAATATTACATCACCAAAGTGTTATAGTCTCATCCAAATACAAACTAACTAAATATCTAAATATCAAAGACATATTAAAATTTATTATTAATCATCAAAATCAAAAGAAAAGAGTCATATTCAAAAACTTTTAACTACTTCTACTTTGTTGGATCACACACTCCCAAATGGTGATTCATTCATTTCTCCCAAATATCTCTTTTAACTTTGTTTGGAGCAATTTTTTAATTAAATAATCAAAGTACAACACAAAAAATGCAAAAAATTAAGCTGCACAAAGCATAAGAATTCAAAAATAGCATGAAAAACAGCAGTACATCAAATAAACACCGATTTTCCAAATTCATGCAAGGTAGAAGATATCATTAGTCATGAGCAAAATATACTGCAAGATCCTCAAAGGAGCATTCCCGAAATTCAAATGTGGCCACCTCAGCTCCCTACCCCTACAAGCTCCATCTGCTCTACCACCACCACCAATCAAGAACAATAAGAATAAAATCAGCGGTGCACAAAAATTAACAATTAGAACTATCAAGAACAAACACCAATAATCAGCAACAATAATATACACAACACTGGATAATTAAATAAAAAATACAATATATGAACTGTAAGAATAGTTCCATAATTAATGTAAAACAAAATAATATAAATTACTCATAATAGAGAAACTTAAGAAAACCATTACTCATAACAAGAACAGTTTAATAATGTTCATTACTCATTATCAGTAATAAAACTCAATATGCAATTAAATCATTAATAATGAATGAACAAACTAAATTATATTGATCTAAGAAAACTCAAAAGAGAGATCCGCAAGAAATTACTTACAAAAAAAATAATGAAACAAACAAAGATTCAGGATTTCAGAGCAGTGATTGCGGCAGAAGGAGCAAGAACACCAAGGACGAGCACAAATTGCAAATCAAAGGGAGCAAGAGCTCCAAGGAGCAGAAATTACTTTCTGTGACATTTTATGTAATCTCCTTGTTGCTATAATATAACCACACACAATTTGCAACACGATATAACAAAACGAAATCAGAAAAATAAAAAACCAAACAGAAAAAAAAGAAAATCTTTGAAGCAAAGGGATGCAGAGAAACTGCAAGTAGATGAAGAAGAGTGAAGCGAACCATGGTGGTGATGAAGAGAGAGGTTTTGGATTCGAAAGGAAGATCAACGACTGAGAGACGGACGGCGAGCGGTGACTCGGTGCAAGCTGCTCCAAGCCTCGAACAGAGAAGACAGGGAGGATGGGAATGACGTGCTGAGCTACAAGAGAGGGCCTGGGTTCCGAACAGGGGGAAGAGGAAGAAGCGAAGGCACCGACAACACGGACCGCGTTGGCACTGCGGTTGAACCAACGGGTTGGTTTTGCTTTTTTAAAAAAAAATAAGAAAACCACGTCATTTATACAGAACCGGCCAGTTAACGGTTTGGTCCAACTGGTCAATTTCCAGTTGGTTCAACAGTTTCTAAATGGTTTACAAATGAGCGGTTACAGGCAGCGGATTGGACCGTTTTCATTGTTGGTTCTCAGTTGGACCGGTTTGACCAGTCTGTTCGGTCTGATTTTTAGAACAACGGTTTTAATTGAATAATAATAGATAAGAGGTTTTTTATTTTTTAAAAATCTTTTATTAAAGGATATTTGGTTGATTTCCAAGTTTTGCCAAATAATCAAAGTTGCTGACATAACATCATTATAGAAAAAAACATGACTTAAATTCAATGTAAAAGAAGTTGATAACAACTTTTATATAATAAAAATAGATAGATAGATAGATAAATAGATGGGTTAAGTACGATTTTGGTCCCTAAGGTAGGGGATAAAAAATTTTTTCGTCCCTGGCCTTTTTTTGCGTACAAAATGGTCCCTAAGATTTAACTTAGTTTTAAAATCATCCTTTTCACCAAATTTTTAATTTTTATTTCAAAAATATCCCTAACTAAAAAAAAAGAAAAAAAAGAAAATAGGTTAAACGGGGAAGGGGGAAGGGAATCACAGGGGGTGTTTGGTTTGGGGAAGAAAAGGGGAAAGGGAAGGGAAGGGAAGGGGAAGGGGGAAGAGGGAAGAGGGAAGAGAGAAGGGGAAGAGCCACTGCCGCTGCTCCTCGCTGCCGCCGCTCCTATTCTTCATCATTCGCCGTTTCTGCTCCTCCTCCTCGCCTTTGCCGTTGTCGTCGCCTCGCTGCCGCCTTCTTCTGGCCGCACCTCGACCTTGCAGCACCGCGCCCTTGTCTGGTCCTCGCCCTCGACTGGCCCACGCCCTCGTGTTTGTCGTCATCAAAGAAGTGGTGGTGGTGGTGGTCATGTGCGAAATCTGCAACAAGGATTTCGACAGGGATTTTTGGTAATTATATTTATGGATTTTTGGTTTTTGTAATTGAAGATGGATTTAGGGATTTCTTATTATTGTAATTGCATCTGAGTTTTGTTAATGAAAAAGGAAGAATTTTAGTTTTGAGTTTTGTTAATGGTTCTGAGTTTAATGATGATGATGATTTTCTTGTTTTTCTGAGTTCTGAGATCTACATCTGGGCTCTTGTTTTTCTGGGTTCTTGACAATGATAATGATGATTTTTTGATGTTTCTTCTTAATATTTCCATTATCCATTGTTTTTATTATTGTTGTTCTGTTTCTAGTTGCTTTTGTTTTTGCTGTTCTTTTGATTCCATTACCCATTATTGTTGTTGTGGTTGTGGTTCTGGTTGTTGTTGTTTCATTGGTGTTTTTTTTGTTTCTGCTTCTGCTTCAACTTCTGGTTTCACTTCAGCTTCTGGTTCTGCTTCTGTTGATTTTGGGAAAGAAGGGGAGGTTATTTTTGTTCGAAAGATGATTTTGAAACTAAGTTAAATTTTAGGGTCCATTTTGTAGGCAAAAAAATGCCAGAAACGAAAAAAAATTTCAACCCCTATCTTAGAAACTAAGATCGTACTTTTAACCCTAAGTAGATAAATAGATACTAGCACTTTTCATTGAATTTCTCATATGTAATAATAATAATAAATGAGGATGGTCAACATGACAAATACAATCTAAGTAAGTGCTTTGGAATTCAATTTTAGAAATTAGAAAATACTAGTTTAATGACCCATGCAATGCACGGGATAGCTAAATAAAAATGTGGACAATTTACTATAATAAATAAACTGGCCTCCAAGTTTACCAGAATACACAATTTGCAAAATGGATACCAAACTGCATTTTTTCCATAAACTATCTAAACTGCGACAAGGGTCCCGCGGTTTACGAATGCACGTAATCCGCTACAGTAGTGTCACAGTTTACGTTCGAAGCAAAGCATCACATAATCCACGGTAGGGGTGTCACGATTTATGTGTGATTTACAAACGTGCATAAACTGCTACAGGGGTCTAGTGGTTTATGCTTTAGTGTGGACTTAGTTCATTTTTCATGGAGTATGAGTTATTGGATGAAACTTTGGTTTTTCTTTTTTATGTATGGCGCAACATAGGTTGGTGCTTTGATTTAATTGAAATTAGTCTCTTGAACTCATAGAATTACCAACAATTTTAGAACACCTTTACTCAAGAGAATCATAACTACATAGAGAATCGCTAACAATAACCACGTCACCGTAAAATGAACAGTAAGTACAACTTTACTTAATAGTAAGTACAACTAAAATAGGACAAGAACACAAATAAGAAAAGAAAAATGAAAGCTAATCATGACAACCTAATGACACCTATGCCTCGACTTTGGGGGCGGATCCTCCTTAAGGACAAGTCCTGCGAGTGTGTCCTGTCTTTCTGCATAGCCCACATCGCTTCGGCCGACTAGTATCGGCCTCATCCATGGTATTACGAATTCTTGTTGACCTCAGTTGCCATTCTCTGGCACGTCTCATGTTAGGATCAGGAACGACAGTAGGACCGACGTATGGTGGCCACAGACTCTCTGGAATAGGGGGCAAAAATTCCATCCGGTATACACTGAACACCTTACTCATGGGATAAACCTCATGGACGTAGGTAGCCCAGTCTAACTGGGACTAAGCATAGTATGAAATTGCATGGCAGCATAAGTAATGGAGAGCTTGAAAGTACCCGCAGTTACAAGTGCGATTTCTGAGGGAAACCCGATACGTCCCAAGCTAAAAGTTACTGGTAGGAGACGGAGTTAAGTCTCAAAGTGGTCCCTGAACTTGCACTCGAGTCTCAAAGTGATCACTGAAGTTAATAATTACTCAAATTTGTCCCCGAACTTATACTCCAGGACTCATAGTAGTCCCTAAAATAATTTATGTCCATTCTTACCATCGGAAGGACTGAAATGACGTTGTTTTATATTTATACCAAAAAATAAAAATCCTAATCTACAACACAACGTCGTTATGTATTTATAAAAAAACACACAATCCCCAATTATCTTCACCAATTCTCTTCTTCACCCTCTTCTTCTTCTTCTTCTTCTTCTTCTTCTTCAAATTTACAGTAAGAACAACAACATCATCATCATTGCAAACAATAATTAAACTATCAAATTCATATTAGTTTATGTAGACATCCGATAATCGTGCTCAAGCCAATAATTTGATTTAAATCACAAATTTTTTTATAAATAATAACAACAATAAATATGCAACAACATCACATCGATTGACAGCAAAAATTAAAACATAAGCAGCCAATAAAAGAATAAATGGGGGGAGAAGAGGTAGAGCAGACCGGCAGAGCAAAAGAAAGAAGCAGGCCGCCGAAGCAGAGGAAAGTAGAAGCACATACACGAGAGGAGGTGCCACGGTGGCCCAAAAGCAATTTAACGAAAGGCGGCGACGGCGGCAAGAGAGGTAATGCCCGCAGAAGGTTTGCCTTTTGTAACTCTTTCGATCTTCCATTATCTCTCTCTGTGAATTAACAAATTATTATTTTGTTTCTTTTGAGGTACTTAAACAGTTACAAAATACTATTTTTTATTGATAGTGATTACGGAAAGAGAAAGGAAAAGGAAAAGGAGAACCGGGGATGAATTGGGAAAGGAGAAGGAGAACGTGGAAGGAAAAGAAAGAGAAAAATTGGGAAAGAAAAAAGGGACCGTGGAAAGAAAAGGAAAAGGGGAACTGGGAATGGGGAAGGGGAAGGAGAAGGGAAAGGGGAGCATGGAAGGGGTAGGGGAACGGGAAGAGGAAAGGAAAAAGGAAACTGGGGAAAGGGAGAGGGGTGAATTTTTTTTAAAATATAAAACGACGTCGTTTTAGTCCTTTCTAATGGCAAGGATGGACGAAAATTATTTTAGGGACTACTATGAGTGCCGGAGAACAATTTCAGGGTCAAAAAAATTATTTTAGGGACTACTATGAGTCCCGGAGAATAATTTTAGGGATGAATTTGAGTAATTATTAACTTCAGAGATCACTTTGAGGCTCGAGTGCAAGTTCAGGGACCACTTTGAGACTTAACTCGTAGGAGTCGTCTCAGCCACGGTATACTCAGACTGATGTTTGTCAAACAAAGTAACTGTGAAGCACCTTGAAAGGTTACCGTAGGTTGACTCAGTAGCTTCTTGCAACACCTTTATCGTAACCACTACATCCACCCTAACTAACAGATAGATCCTCGCACTAATTACGTGCTAATCAAGCTGTTGATGGTCACTCAAAATCGAAGTGGCTAGGCAAGTGTGGGCTCCGTTGTACCTTCTAACCTCCCAGTTACCCTTACACTGCCGAAGTGCCACGCGAATCTTCCACGTGCAGCCATTTCCAAACTCCTTGCATCTCCCAACATACTTCAGATGATCTGATTCCATAACCTGATACTGAACTCCACGACGAATTCTATAATCCTTAACACTCATCACAGTTTTCTCCTTAGTCTGGAAAGATTGGCCAATCTGAAATTTCCCAGAAGTATTGCCCTCGTGTAATCCTTGGCCTCCGAAGGTGTGTGCCTCATCTGGTTGTTGACTCACTGCTTCGAAGTTCAGCGTCAAGAAATGCGGCGGTTGTTGGTAGGTGATGAGCGGATAATTTATACGCTTTTTGGCATTGTTTTTAGGTAGTTTTTAGTAGGATCTAGCTACTTTTAGGGATGTTTTCATTAGTTTTTATGCTAATTTCACATTTCTGGACTTTACTATGAGTTTGTGTATTTTTCTGTGATTTTAGGTACTTTCTGGCTGAAATTGAGGGACCTGAGCAAAACTCTGATAAAAGGCTGACAAAGGACTGCTGATGCTGTTGGATTCTGACCTCTCGGCACTCGAAATGGATTTTCTAGAGCTACAAAACTCCAAATGGCGCACTACCAACAGCGTTAGGAAGTAGACATCCAGAGATTTCTAGCAATATATAATAGTCCATACTTTATTCGAGATTAGATGACATAAACTGACGCTCAACGCCAGTTCCATGTTGCATTCTGGAGTCAAACGCCAGAAACACGTCACGAACCAGAGTTGAACGCCAGAAACACGTTACAACTTGGCGTTGAACTCCAAAAGAGGCCTCTGCACGTGTAAAGCTCAAGCTCAGCCCAAGAACACACCAAGTGGGACCCGGAAGTGGATTTCTGCATCAATTACTTACTTCTGTAAACCCTAGTAGCTAGTCTAGTATAAATAGGACATTTTACTATTGTATTACACATCTTTGGTCTCGGTTTTATTCCATTCTTCATCTTAGGAGACTATTGATCATTCATGGGTGCTAGCCATTCGGCCATGCCTGGACCACCATCACTTATGTATTTTCAACAATGGAGTTTCTACACACCATAGATTAAGGGGTGGAGCTCTATTGTACCTCAAGTTTTAATGCAATTACTACTATTTTCGATTCAATTCAGTTTATTCCTGTTCTAAGATATTCGTTGCACTTCAACATGATGAATGTGATGATCCGTGACACTCATCATCGTTCTCACCTATGAACGCGTGACTGACAACCACTTCCGCTCTACCTTAGACCGAGCGCATATCTCTTGGATTCCTTAATCAGAATCTTTGTGGTATAAGCTAGAATTGATGGCGGCATTCATGAGAATCCGGAAAGTCTAAACCTTGTCTGTGGTATTCTGAGTAGGATTCAAGGATTGAATGACTGTGACGAGCTTCAAACTCGCGATTGTTGGGCGTGATGACAAACGCAAAAGAATCGATGGATTCTATTCCGGTATGATCAAGAACTGACAGATGATTAGCCATGCTGTGACAGAGCGTTTGGACCATTTTCACTGAGAGGATGGGATGTAGCCATTGACAACGGTGATGCCTTACATACAGCTTGCCATGGAAAGGAGTAAGAAGGATTGGATGAAGGTAGTAGGAAAGCAGAGATTTAGAAGGAGCATAGCATCTTCATACGCCTATCTGAAATTCCCATCAATGATTTACATAAGTATTTCTATCTTTATTTTCTGTTTATTTATTATTATTATTCAAAAACTCCATAACCACTTATTATCCGCCTAACTTAGATTTACAAGATGACCATAGCTTGCTTCATACCAACAATCTCTGTGGGATCGACCCTTACTCACGTAAGGTTTATTACTTGGACGACCCAGTGCACTTGCTGGTCAGTTGTGTGAGGTTGTGAAGAAAGTGCTGAGTTATAAACGCTCATACCAAGTTGAACGCCATTGTTGATGTTCACAATTTCGTGTACCAAGTTTTTGGCGCCGTTGCCGGGGATTGTTCGAGTTTGGACAACTGACGGTTCATCTTGTTGCTTAGATTAGGTAATTTTCTTTTCAAAATTTTTTTTTAAAAAAATTACCCCTATTTAAAAAAAAATAAATAAATTATTTTATGACTTCAGGATTTTTAAGAATGGATTCTAGAGTTTCATGTAACAAGTTGAAGCCTGGCTAGCTGTAAAGCCATATCTAAATTCTTTTGGATTGAGGCTTCCACTTGTCAACATAAAAGGCATGTATATGGAGTTGGATGAAGTATCAACTGTTGCATGCCTGATTTATATCCTAAAGCTGACTGGCCATTAAGCCATGTCCAACCCTTGGATTGGAGCTTTAGGCTAACATTGAAAGATTTCTGGAATTCTTCTTAAAAATTTTGAATTTCTTATTCTCTTTTTCCTATATGTTTTTCGAAAAATATAAAATAAAATCCAAAAAAAATTATATAATCAAAAAAAAAATCGAAAATATTTTGTATTTCTTGTTTGAGTCTTGTGTCATGTTTTAAGTTTGGTGTCAATTGCATATTCATCTTGTTCTTGCATTTTTCAAAAATTCATGCATTCTTAGTGTTCTTCATGATCTTCAAGTTGTTCTTGGTAAGTCTTCTTGTTTGATCTTGATGTTTTCTTGTTTTGTGTCTTTTATTGTTTTTCATGTGCATTTTTGCATTCATAGTGTCTAAGCATTAAAGATTTCTAAGTTTGGTTTCTTACATGTTTTCTTTGCATTAAAATTTTTTTTTTCAAAAATACGTTCTTGATGTTCATCATGATCTTCAAAGTGTTCTTGGTGTTCATCTTGACATTCATAGTGTTCTTGCATGCATAATGTGTTTTGATCCAAAATTTTCATGTTTTGGGTCATAATTATGTTTTTCTCACTCATCATTAAAAATTTAAAAATAAAAAATATATCTTTTCCTTAATTTGCTCAAAAATTTCAAAATTTTGGGTTGACTTAGTCAAAAATTTTTTAAAATTAGTTATTTCTTGTTAGTCAAGTCAAAATTTCAATTTTAAAAATCTTCTCTTTTCAAAATCTTTTTCAAAAATCAAATCTTTTTCAATTTTTTTATTATTTTTTAAATTTTGAAAATTTATTTTGAAAATCTTTTTCTTATCTTTATCTCAAAATTGAAACTTTACTAACAATTAATGTGATTGATTCAAAAATTTAAAGTTTGTTACTTTCTTGTTAAGAAAGGTTCAATCTTTAAATTCTATTTATTTATTCATTTACTAACACTTCTCTTCATCTCAAATCTCTGCTCCTATCCTCACCCTTGTGTTTGGATTATTCATTCTTCTTCACTCTTATTCCCTTTCTTCTTCTACTAACATAAAGAAATCTCTATACGGTGACATAGAGGATTCCTCTTCCTTTTTTGTTCTCTTCTTTCTCATATGAGCAGGAACAAGGAAAAAAGCATTCTTGTTGAAGCTGATACTGAACCTGAAAAGACTCTGAAAGGAAACTAAGAGAAGCTAAATTACAATAATTCAGAGACAACCTTACTGAAATTTTTGAACAAGAAAAGGATATGGCAGCCGAACCCAACAACAATAATGCAAGGAGGATGCTTGGTGATTATACTACACCTACTTCCAAGTTTGATGGAAGAAGCATCTCAATTCCTGCCATTGGAGCAAACAATTTTGAGGTGAAACCTCAACTAGTTGCTCTAATGCAACAAAACTGCAAGTTTCATGGACTTCCATCAGAAGATCCCTACCAGTTTTTAACTGAGTTTTTGCAGATCTGTGAGACTATTAAGACTAATGGAGTAGATCCTGAAGTCTACAAGCTCATGCTTTTTCCTTTTGCTGTAAGAGACAGAGCAAGAACATGGTTGGACTCACAACCTAAGGATAGCCTGGACTCTTGGGATAAGCTGGTCACGGCCTTCTTGGTTAAATTTTTTCCTCCTCAAATGTTGAGCAAGCTTAGAGTGGATGTTCAGACCTTCAAGCAAAAAGATGGTGAATCCCTCTTTGAAGCTTGGGAAAGATATAAGCAGATGACCAAAAAGTGTCCTTCTGACATGTTTTCAAAATGGACCATGATAGATATATTCTATTATGGTCTGTCTGAGTTCTCTAAGATGTCACTGGACCATTCTGCAGGTGGATCCATTCACCTAAAGAAAATGCCTGCAAAAGCTCAGGAACTTATTGAAATGGTTGCAAATAACCAATTCATGTACACTTCTGAGAGGAATTCCGTGAATAATGGGATGCCTCAGAGGAAGGGAGTTCTTGAAATTGATGCTCTGAATGCCATGTTTTCTCAGAACAAAATGTTGACTCAGAAAGTCAACATGATTTCTCAAAGTCTGAATGGATGGCAAAATGCATCCAACAACACTAAAGAGGTATCTTTTGAAGAAGACGCTTATGATCCTGAAAACCCTGCAATGGCAGAGGTAAATTACATAGGGGAAGCCTTTGGCGACACTTATAACCCCTCATGGAGAAATCATCCAAATTTCTCATGGAAGGATCAACAAAAGCCTCAACAAGGCTTTAATACTGGTGGAAGAAACAGGTTTAGCAATAGCAAGCCTTTTCCATCATCTTCTCAGCAACAGATAGAGAATTCTGAGTAGAGCACCTCTAACTTAGCAAATATAGTCTCTGATCTGTCTAAGGCCACTTTAAGCTTCTTGAGTGAAACAAGGCCCTCCATCAGAAATTTGGAGGCACAAGTGGGCCAGCTGAGTAAGAAAGTCACTGAAACTCCTCCTAGTACTCTCCCAAGCAATACTGAAGAGAATCCAAAAAGAGAGTGCAAGGCCATTGATATAATCAAAATGGCCGAACCTAGAGAGGAAGGAGAGGACGTGAATCCCAATGAGGAAGACCTCATGGGACGTCTCTCAAGCAAGAAGGAGTTCCTTATTGAGGACTTAAAGGACTCTGAAGGTCATATAGAGACCATAGAGATCCCATTAAACCTCCTTCTGCCATTCATGAGCTCTGAAAACTATTCTTCCTCTGAAGAGGATGAAAATGTAACTGGAGAGCAAGTTGCTCAATATCTAGGAACTATCATGAAGCTGAATGCCAAGTTGTTTGGTAACGAGACTTGGGAAGGTGAACCTCCCTTGCTCATTAGTGAACTAGATACATGGGTTCAGCAAACTTTACCTCAAAAGAAATAAGATCCTGGTAAATTCTTAATACCATGTACCATAGGCACCATGACCTTTGAAAAGGCTCTGTGTGACTTAGGGTCAGGCATAAATCTTATGCCACTCTCTGTAATGGAGAAGCTGGGGATCATTGAGGTACAACCTGCCATATTCTCATTGCAAATGGCAGACAAGTCAGTAAGACAAGCTTATGGATTGGTAGAGGACGTGTTGGTAAAGGTTGAAGTCCTTTACATCCCTGCTGATTTCATAGTCTTAGACACTAGGAAGGAGGAGGATGAATGCATCATCCTTGAAAGACCTTTCCTAGCCACAGCAGAAGCTGTGATAGATGTTAACAGAGGAGAATTAGTCCTTCAGTTGAATAGGGACTACCTTGTGTTTAAGACCCAAGGGTGTTCTTCTTTAACAATGGAGAGGAAGCATGAAAAGCTTCTCTCAGTACAGAGTCAAACAGAGCCCCCACAATCAAACTCTAAGTTTGGTGTTGGGAGGCCAAAGCCAAACTCTAAGTTTGATGTTGAATCCCCACATTCAAACTCTAAGTTTGGTGGGAGTTTACAACATTGACCTGATCACCTGTGAGGCTCCAAGAGAGCCCACTGTCAAGCTAGTGACATTAAAGGAGCACTTATTGGGAGGCTACCCAATTTTTTATTTAACTCATTTTATTTTTATTTTATTTTTCTTTTATATTTTATTATGTTCATGATCATGTGGAGTCACAAAATAAATACTAAAATTAAAAATAGAATCAAAAATAGCAGAAGAAAAAGCACACCTTGGAGGAAGGTCTTACTGGCGTTTAAACGCCAGTAAGGAGCATCTGGCTGGCGTTCAACGCCAGAACAGAGCATGGATCTGGCGTTGAATGCCAGAAACAAGCAACATCTTGGCGTTTAAACGCCAGGAAAACACCCTGAGGAGAGCTGGCACTGAACGCCAGAAACAAGCATGGAACTGGCGTTCAACGCTAGAAACATGCTGCAAATGGGCGTTGAACGCCCAAAACAAGCATGAAGCTGGAATTCAACGCCAAAAACGAGCATCAATCTGGTGCTGAACGCCAAGATTGCTTGAAAATGGCATTTTACACGCCTCATTGGTGCAGGGATGTAAAACCTTGATACCTCAGGATCTGTAGACCCCATAGGATCATCTCAGGATCTGTGGACCCCACAGGATCCCCACCTACCTCAACTCACCTCCTCTCCTCTTCCCCAAAACCCTTCACCAATCACCTCAATCTTTCTCTTCCCATCACCTCTTCACCACTCACGTCCATCCACCCTTCCCCATAAACCCCACCTACCTTCAAAATTCAAAAATCACTTTCCCACCCAAACCCACCCAATATGGCCGAACCTTAACCCCTCCCCGTCCACTATATAAACCCTTCCATTCTTCTTCATTTTTACACAACACAACCATCTCTTCTCCTCCTTGGCCGAAACACAACCCTCTCTCCCTCTCCTCCATATATTCTTCTTCTTCATCTATTCTTTCTTCTCTTGCTCGAGGGCGAGCAATATTCTAAGTTTGGTGTGGTAAAAGTATAAGCTTTTTTTTGTTTTTCGATAACCACCTATGGCACCTATGGCCGGAGAAACCTCTAGAAAAGAGAAAGGGAAGATAAAAGCTTCCACCTCCGAGTCATGGGAGATGGAGAGATTCATCTCTAAAGCCCATCAAGACCACTTCTACGATATTGTGGCCAAGAAGAAGGTGATTCCTGAGGTCCCTTTCAAACTCAAGAAAAATGAGTATCCAGAGATCTGACATGAGATCCAAAGAAGAAGTTGGGAAGTTCTGACCAACTCCATTCAACAAGTCAGAACCTTAATGGTTCAAGAGTTCTATGCCAATGCATGGATCACTAGGAACCATGATCAAAGTATGAACCCGAACCCAAAGAATTATCTTACAATGGTTCGGGGGAAATACTTAGATTTCAGTCCGGAAAATGTAAAGTTGGCGTTTAACTTGCCCATGATGCAAGGAGATGCATGCCCCTACACAAGAAGGGTCAACTTTGATCAAAGGTTGGACCAAGTCCTTATGGACATATGTGTGGAAGGAGCTCAATGGAAAAGAGACTCGAAAGGCAAGCCAGTTCAATTAAGAAGACTGGACCTCAAGCTTGTGGCTAGAGGATGGCTGGAGTTCATCCAACGCTCTATCATCCCCACTAGCAACCGATCCGAAGTTACTGTGGATTGGGCCATCATGATTCATAGCATCATGAATGGAGAGGAAGTAGAAGTTCATGAAGTTATCTCCCTTGAATTCTACAAAATAGTCGAAAGGTCCTCCACCATGGCAAGGCTAGCTTTTCCTCATCTTATTTGCCATTTATGTTACTTAGCTGGAGTTATCATGGAAGGAGACATCCCCATTGAGGAGGATAAGCCCATCACTAAGAAGAGGATGGAGCAAACAAGAGAGCCCACTCATGGAGCCCAAGAGACGCATGAGGAAGCCCATCACCAAGAAATCCCGGAGATGCCTCAAGGGATGCATTTTCCTCCCAACAATTATTGGGAACAACTCAACACTTCTCTAGAAGACTTGAGTTACAATATAGATCAATTAAGGGTGGAACATCAAGAACACTCCATCATTCTCCATGAAATTAGAGAAGATCAAAGAGCAATGAGGGAGGAGCAACAAAGGCAAGGAAGAGACATAGAAGAGCTCAAGGACATCATTGGTTCTTCAAGAAGAAAGCGCCACCATCACTAAGGTGGACTCATTCCTTGTTCTTATTTCTCTGTTTTTCGATTTTTAAGCTTTATGTTATCTATGTTTGTGTCTTTATTACATGATCATTAGTATGTAGTAACTATGTCTTAAAGCTATGAATAATTCTATGAATCCTTCACCTTTCTTAAATGAAACATGTTTTTAATACAAAAAGAACAAGAAGTACATGAGTTTCAAATTTATCCTTGAATTTAGTTTAATTATATTGATGTGGTGACAATACTTTTTGTTTTCTGAATGAATGCTTGAACAATGCATATTTTTTATCTTGTTGTTTATGAATGTTAAAATTGTTGGCTCTTGAAAGAATGATGAACAAGGAGAAATGCTATTGATAATCTGAAAAATCATGAAATTGATTCTTGAAGCAAGAAAAAGCAGTGAATAGCAAAAGCTTGCGAAAAAAAAGTGGCGAAAAAAATAATAGAAAGAAAAAGAAAAAGCAAGCAGAAAAAGCCAATAGCCCTTAAAACCAAAAGGCAAGGGTAAAAATGATCCAAGGCTTTGAGCATCAATGGATAGGAGGGCCCAAGGAAATAAAATCCAAGCCTAAGCAGCTAAATCAAGCTGTCCCTAACCATGTGCTTGTGGCATGCAGGTCCAAGTGAAAAGCTTGAGACTGAGTGGTTAAAGTCGTGATCCAAAGCAAAAAGAGTGTGCTTAAGAGCTTTGGACACCTCTAACTGGGGACTTTAGCAAAGCTGAGTCACAATCTGAAAAGGTTCACCCAGTCATGTGTCTGTGGCATTTATGTATCCGGTGGTAATACTGGAAAACAAAGTGCCTAGGGCCACGGCCAAGACTCATAAAAGTAGCTGTGTACAAGAATCAACAAACTTAACTAGGATAATCAATAACACTATCTGAAATTCTAAGTTCCTAAAGATGCCAATCATTCTAAACTTCAAAGGATAAAGTGAGATGCCAAAACTGTTCAGAAGAAAAAAGCTACAAGTTCCGCTCATCTAATTAGAATTAATATTCATTGATATTTTGAGCTTTATAGTACATTCTTTTCTTTTTATCCTAATTGATTTTCAGTTGCTTGGGGACAAGCAACAATTTAAGTTTGGTGTTGTGATGAGCGGATAATTTATACGCTTTTTGGCATTGTTTTTAGGTAGTTTTTAGTAGGATCTAGCTACTTTTAGGGATGTTTTCATTAGTTTTTATGCTAAATTCACATTTCTAGACTTTACTATGAGTTTGTGTGTTTTTCTGTGATTTCAGGTATTTTCTTGCTGAAATTGAGGGACCTGAGCAAAACTCTGATAAAACTCTGGACCACCATCACTTATGTATTTTCAACGGTGGAGTTTCTACAAACCATAGATTAAGGGTGTAGAGCTCTGCTGTACCTCAAGTTTTAATGCAATTACTAATATTTTCTTTTCAATTTAGTTTATTCCTGTTCTAAGATATTTGTTGCACTTCAACATGATGAATGTGATGATCTGTGACACTCATCATCATTCTCACCTATGAACGCGTGACTAAAAACCACTTCCGTTCTACCTTAGACCAGGCGCATATCTCTTGGATTCCTTAATCAGAATCTTCGTGGTATAAGCTAGAATTGATGGCGGCATTTATGAGAATCTGGAAAGTCTAAACCTTGTCTGTGGTATTCCGAGTAGGATTCAAGGATTGAATGACTGTGACGAGCTTCAAACTCGCAATTGTTGGGCGTAATGACAAACACAAAAGAATCAATGGATTCTATTCCGGCATGATCGAGAACCGACAGATGATTAGCCGTGCTGTGACAGAGCATTTGGACCATTTTCACTGACATGATGGGATGTAGCCATTGACAATGGTGATGCCCTACATACAGCTTGCCATGGAAAGGTGTAAGAAGGATTGGATGAAGGTAGTAGGAAAGCCGAGAGTCAGAAGGAGCATAGCATGTTCATACGCTTATCTGAAATTCCCATCAATGATTTACATAAGTATTTCTATCTTTATTTTCTGTTTATTTATTATTATTATTCGAAAACTCCATAACCACTTATTATCCGCATAACTGAGATTTACAAGATGACCATAGCTTGCTTCATACCAACAATCTCCGTGGGATCGACCCTTACTCACGTAAGGTTTATTACTTGGACAACCCAGTGCACTTGCTGGTTGTGAAGAAAGTGCTGAGTTATAAACGTGTATACCAAGTTGAATGCCATTGTTGATGATCACAATTTCGTGCACCAGTAGGACCCAGAACTAGATGGCCCTTGAGCTACTGGTGGGGCCACTAGAGTCTCCTTCTCACTATCCCCCGATATGTGATCGAGCTCATCGTCCGAATCATCTTCCCGCATCGCGTCTTCAACGTGATCCGGATGACCACCACTAACAAGACCAGTAATCAAACCAGGTGACCTAGCTGCCGGTGCTAGAACAAGTGAAGGTGCCGCTAAGAGACAACCAGATGCAACGACAGGCATTGAAGTAGAAGCACCCCCACCGTCGTCGACTGAGGATTAGCACTGAAGCCCCAGAACTGTCGACACGGTCTTCCAACTTGGCAAACAATCGTGTATTCTCACCTCCGAAAAACTCCACCGACAATGAAACAAGATCTCTGTGTCTTCATCCGACCCTATCACAAATGTTTCATACTGCACATCACTTGACACAACCGCCATCAGAATCTTGTAGAACACCTTCTTCATCAGCTTGGCAACATACAACCCTACCTTCTGCAATATGTTCCTCTTTAGATCTGACAAAGTATCTATCGAACGGATAAAAATGCACAGCGGTTCTTTATCAGTGAACTTAACACCATGCCTATTACTTTTTTTTATTTTACCAGAGCAATAGACTAGAACTAACAAGCTTTCCTCACTATCCATTTGTGAAAGTGTGAAAATGACTCTCCTCAAATGCCCCACTCTCTATCTTGAGTGGTATATATAGGCGAATTTGACAAGCATAAACCGCTAGACCCCTGTAGCAGTTTATGCACGTTTGCAAATCACACAAAAACCGCGATACTCCTACCGCGGATTATGTAATGCTTTGCTTCGAACGTAAATCGCGACACCCCTGTAGCGGATTACGTGTATTCGTAAACCGTAGGACTCTTGTCGCAGTTTACATAATTTATGAAAAAAATGTATTTCAATATTCATTTTACAAAATATGTATTCGGATAAATTTGGTGGCCTGTTTATTTTTTATGCTAAATTGCCCTAAAAATTTTGACAGCGAATATTAATACAGAGAAAAAATTAAAAAGCTATTAATTATAACTTCAACTAAAAAATAAATCTAATATTAATTATATATTTGTAGATTAAAGATACGTAAGTTTGGTATAACATTGTAAAAAACAGGCTACCATAAAAGTGAATAAATTATAAAAAGTTAATCGTAAAACAAAAGTATTTAGCTAAAAAATAATACATCAAGCCCTAAACAAATGGATATCATTAAGCATTAAAAAAATCACATAATGACCAAATATTAGTAAATAAGTATTTGGCAAATATTTATGATTTTAAAAATAAATTATAAGATACAAAATATAGAATTTAGTACAATAGTTTTTAATTAAGATAAATGAGAGAAAACAATAAACAAAAACAATTTCAATTCATAAGAAAATAAATAAATTTCAACAATTATAAGATTAATTAAGAAACTAACAAAACTACAAAAGTAAAAAAAAATAAATAAGAACAAAAAAACCAAAAAAAAAATATTTCAAAGGGTTTAAAAAATAATGTATAGAACGTTAAAAAAAATCACACCAGTGAAAAAAGAGTATTTACAATCGAAGAGTGAAACGAAAAGTTTTTACCATTTGTGATTCAGTCTTGAACGTTATTTAACCAAAAGATAAGTGTAACATCTTTATTACCTGAATGTCACATTTTTTACTGTGCCACTCTAATAATTAGGATATTACCACGACTTCTATACTTAATAAAATAGGAGTCTTTAACTCGAATACCGGATCACTATATCTTTGAGAAACCGAATGTTCTTTTTACTTGAAAACAAACATATATATATATATATATTCTTTTACAAATAACTTATAAATATACATACATATTACATATCATTACAATTCTAATCCCTCTCACAAATATAATAATAAAGGCGAGAAAAAACTATAATTGTTTATACAATAATCTAGAATGCAATCAGATGCTCAAAAAGCCTTAAACTCTTCGTCCATCCTAAAAAAGGAAAACTGTCGGGGGTGAGAACATCGTCTTTGCTGGTTCTCAGTAGATGGTTTTTAAGAATTATCATAAGAGGATACATATAAAAAGAAGAATGGATTTTGAAAACAGAAAGGTCTTCGTTCGTCTTATAAATCCTTTTTAAACCACATCAATTAATAGTACAAAAAAACTAACTTCATATCTTTTCTTATAAAACTTTC
This sequence comes from Arachis hypogaea, assembly GCF_003086295.3. Taxonomy (NCBI): domain Eukaryota; kingdom Viridiplantae; phylum Streptophyta; class Magnoliopsida; order Fabales; family Fabaceae; genus Arachis; species Arachis hypogaea. Next base: position 42,629,784 of record NC_092044.1, read on the forward strand.
ACGTAAAATAATATTCCATACACTTCACTGCTTACTAAGAAAATATTTTAGCCAAAACTTATCACTGATTCCACCAATGACGGTCTCCGGTCCAAGCATAAACATATCTCGGCCTCTGGCCCAATCACATTAACAATTCTCGATTTAGTCTCAAAACAGAATCAGTCACAGGAACAAACAATACAAGGCAAACACAATCAGAGAACAGTTATAGCAAGTAACACAATTAATAGTTAAACAAGGTTCATTAAATAGGCAAGCCAAAACACTTAAGCACACCCAAACAATAGAAAACAAATGCAGTATGATGCATGTCTATCCTACTGGCCATGAGCTCACGTGTTGGTTACTTTGTCAGAAATCGACACACCTAGTAGCTAACTCGAATATCGTCTCTCTGACATGCATTCACACTCCTGGGATATAGTGCCCGTCATACTCTTGGGATATAGTGTCCACCACATTCTTGGGATATAATGCTCTGATACCATAATGTAATACCCTTACTACCAGAATGTCACGCTTTCGG